>NW_010138032.1:21068-57750 GCF_000699245.1 Pterocles gutturalis | reverse complement strand
GGAATGCAAAGATAATGCCAACCAGTGTCCCACCCAGGCTCACCACAAAGAATGACACTGAAAAACAAAAACAAACACAGCTTAAACTGTGGAAATATAATGGTTTGACCTAGTTCCCCTCTATTGTACGGCCAGCAAATCAGAAAATTTTGGAGTACACATCAAAAATGATTTCTAAAGTGCAACAACATGAGTTGCTTTTGAGCACTTGGTATGTGAATGCAGCATTCTGTAGGGGAAAAAAAAACAAACACACAAGGTTATTTTCTGTTAAGCCTCATCATTTTAGGCTTACTCAAAACCCCTACATTTCTTTGAACAATATTTTTCCCGTGTTCTGTAAAGAAATGCTTTTCTGAAAGCATATTATAGAATATGCCAAAGCCACTGTTAAAACACTGATTCATAACATAATGTGGTATCATGTCGTACTTGAAATGGGAAATAGTGACTAAATGTTTAGGTCAATAACATTTCTTGATAGTCACTGGCAAACATTACTTGATGGCAATCAGTGATAAGGAGTGAGAATACCTATATGCAATCTCAACTTCCCTGGAAGGCAGTGAGAGCATCGGCTGAAACTAAGGACATGTTCTAAACCACAAAGAAAATATGTATATCTGTCAAGTTTGGTGGTCTTAAAAACTGAACTCCACGTCTGTTGAGTCTCCTCAGAAGAAAACAAATCTGATCAAGTTTCTCAAATATTCAGGAATATTCACTTATTTATTTTCTTAAGGCATTCGTCTATGCCACAGGAGTGTGGGAATATGAGTGACAAGGGAGAGGGCTCAAAAGTAATGTTACTGACAGCATAATAGTAATAATTTGTTTAAAACTCTGCATTTGTAAATTAATGATGGGATACGGAATTCAATTCTACGCACCTATGCCTTTGACACATTCAATCCCCGTCACATTCTCTGGACCTATTGTAACAAAAGATTCAAACACGTTGTACAGCACCTGAAAGAAAAGTAAACTAACTTAATATTTGCTCCTGAATTAAACCTATTGAAATGACCTCATTATGGTTCCCAACGTTATAAATTCTGAAATTATGTACAACTGAGGGAAATTCTGTGTGGAGGAAAAAGATTTTACAGATTTTGAATTTTTCAAAATGGAAAAAATGCACCAAAGCAAGAAGAAACAGAATTTAAAAAAAAAAAACCAAAAAAAACCAAAAAAAAACCTATTTGCATTTCTTATTTCAATATAATTTCTATCTGTAAGAAGGATTGTTACACGTAGATGTGTTTTCCAAAGCACCTCTCACTCTAAAATCCAGGTATTTGGCAGATTTACTTTATCATCTGTATAAGATAACTAAGATAATAACAAGATGATAATAATAAGATACTGAATTTAAATAGGTTGAACATATGTAAAATGAGCATAGAATAAACTGTAATAATTGCACTAAAATTTTTTAAATTATTGACTGAACATGACAGTGCTTAAAGTAAAGAATTTATATTATCCATAACCCTGCCTAAGAAGGTTTGTATGAGCATCATTCTTGACTCATGCCTGTGTAATCTATTCTTAATTCTTCCAATGATGGAAGAGAACTTTACTATGGCTTTTCCAGCTTTCCTTGTTGCAGCTAAGCTTGTTAATTCTTATTGTATTTACCCCAGTCATGCCATACAGGTTATTTTGCTCTATAACAGTAGTCTTTTACATATTTAACATCTAAAGAATGCTACATCATCCACTTTCTTCTGTCCTCCGGTCTTTCCTTTTTCAAGGTAAGAACTCTAGTCGTTTCAAACTTTCTCGCAGACTGTGATTTCTGACTCTTGATCACGCTTACTCTTCTCTCTGGATTTTCTTCAACAAACAGTCAAACTTCCGTTTATTTGTAGAGTTAGTGCTTGTGTTCATTCCACAGGAAAAAAACCTCCTTTCCTTCTGAAAGCCAGCGATGTTGATACTTGAGTTCAACAAGGGTTTATTTTAATGTTTCTGGTAACAGTCTAAAAGTACTAATGAGACTGATATCTAAAGGCCATAAGGTTTCTCTGGAGGACCCAAATGGCATTTTCAAACTCATGTGAACAGTTAGGCTGCTGCCAATGACCCCACAGTGCCTTGCTGCCTCGGTTGCAAAAGAATTAAGTCACTGAGCCTGGTGGACATGTCTTACCCTCCTTTGGAGATCTGCAGGAGCAGGAATAGGAGATGGTCCAAGAAGTGAACTGAAGCTCCGTAGCAACTCAGTTGCATAGGATCTTTCTGCCATAGTGCTTCCTGGTCCTTGCCCACTAGCACTGTACTACAAAACTATTGACTATTTTATTCTGAGAAAAATTTGGTGTTAAAAGAGAAGGTGTTTCAATCAAAATAAAAACATCAGCAGAAATAATTAACGTTACCAAAAAAGCCCAAACCCAACCAGAAACTTTCTAAAATGTCCCTCAATTTTTCCCAGTTTGGCTCTTTGTTATATATCTGCTTGATAATCATCTGATTGAAGGAAAAGAGAGAGAACAGGCATAAGTACTTTGGCGAGTATTCTCTCTAACTGTATATCTGAGGTATGCATATAAACTATGGGCATAATGGAAATACACAGAAAAGCATATGCTCATTAAAAAACAACAGCAAGAAAGGCTTAAAATCCCTGGAACTAATGTCAATAAGTCACAAAGGCCCTACTTGAACAGCAAAGGCAAATAAAACATAAAGACCTGAAAGTTCATTTTAAATATCTTTATGCTCATCCAACCCAGGAGTGTATATTTTTATGTGACTTGGGAACTCCAAATAGCTTTCGCGCTCAAACGTTTAATCTTGTCAGTACGGCGTTTGCAAGCAAGACAGGGAACATCATGAGCTACGCTACACTAGTCCATGAGTAGATAAACACAGATGCTACAGTATTTCATTTATGGGAAAATAAACTTCAGAAGAAACCCTCTAGAGTTTGGGTGGCTTTAGGATATGTCGTTTACTTACCACAGTAACAGCATCATTCAGAAGCGATTCTCCAAAAACAATGATGAATAGAATTTCATTGACATGGACTTCTTCAAACACTGCCAGAACAGCTACAGGATCCACAGCAGCAATTAAGCTGCCAAACAGGAGGAAGTCCAGCAGTCCAATCTCCATTTCACCTTCAAAAACAAAGCAAACAAAATATCAGCAGAGTCAGATCTGTGTTATCTATAGTAATGACAGACCACGATATTACAGTTAACGAAAATCCTTGAAAACAGGGATCCTAAGGCATCAACTGGAAAGCACGGCACAGAAACTCAAGTTCTCCTGTGTCACCCTGTATCCTACAAGGTTTGTTGGGTCCAGCATTGGCCCCTGTGGATCAAAGCTGATTGAGGGAGCAGTACAGTCCTGTTCTTATGGCAAGGCCTTTCAGAGGAGTATTTCCAGATCTATATTCGCATGGTATGTTTTATCGAACCTGAGTAAATTATCTCAAGATAACTGAGAGCTGACAAGATGGTAAGAGTAATATACCAGTACTCCTGAAGCAAACATTCCAAAATGCTTCAAGCCACTGGCCAAATTTGACCTTGGTTGCTTAGAACTTCTACAGTAGGGCTTAACAGCACTCAGTTAAACACCATTTGCAACCTCATTATTGAGGTAGACATTCTTTGATAGGTGCAGCTAAGCCACTTTTTCCCAAATCGTAATTCATGAGACCACTGTTCAATTGTTTGCAAGTGGACCATAAAAACAGATGAAGGACTAAAACGTGCCTCAACATGTTTCTATTGTAGGCCCTTAGGAATTTTGGCAACCATTTTTGAAATTGTTATTTTTGAAATTATTTTTGAAAACTTTTGAAGTTTTGAAACTACAAAACTCTGGTGAAAAAGTAACCCAGTATCTATTTATTTTATTTTAATCTTCTTTTGGCTATTAAGGTTATTTTGTTGTTTTGCAAACAGAGTGAGACAAGCATCACTATTGTTTTAAAAGTAATAGAAAAGGGAGAGCCACAAAGATTGCTTTGCTTAACTTCCTAAATATCTTGCAAAATTTGCCCTCTTCATGAGACTGAGTGGTATGCCCATCATTTTTTTCTGGGGAACAGACTTTTGAAAGGGTAGAAAACAGGAAAATTTCCTTTGTATTCATTAATGGATGGAGGAGGAAGCAAGGTTCATTAAGAGGTGATGAAGCCCAAAATTATGAGGAAGAGCAAAGAAGGAATGTGTTGAGAATTCATTCATTAGAACACAGTGCAGAGGCCCATGCCCAAAATTAATAGACAGTTGTATCAGGCATGATTTCTACAGGTGAGGGAGAAATCCATCTGGAAGCGTGAGTCAATGTCAGTCAGTAGCTGTAGCCAAGGGACCAATATTTTCTGTATCTTACTTCCAGAACACTATGGCCACTCTTCTGGCAAGAACCATTATGAGATCATTTTTCAAATCCAGAAAGTTTAGTGCTTGGAAGGTAATTGAAACAGAAACTAGATTCCAAATATTTTTGATACAAAATGGCATGGGCATATTTACTCAAGAGAAGGACACTTACATGGGCAGCCAGAGACAGGAGTGGACAACACCATGTTGTACACGGTAAAGGCCAGGGATCTAGGGGAGTTGCAGTAGTACGTATTCTCTTAGCTGCTCTCTGACAATCCCAGAATCTACAATGTTTTCCATACAGTTTATAGGGACCTTGGCAAGGTCCTGAAAACAGAAATTGGTAGTTTGCACAGACATATAACTACTTTATATTTGCAAAAAGAGAAATAGTCTTGGTCGCTGTTGGACATATTGGGCTCTGAATAAAGACTGAATCTATCTGTTTTAGTGTGAGAGAGGGGTTGAAACGAGCTGAAGTCTGTGCCAAAAATTCTGAGGACAGCCTTGAACCTTAATCTAAGTAATAGTTCCATCAAACCTTGTTCTCCTCTGCCATGCTTAAAGAAGGCACAAGCCCAACAGCAATAACTGTCAGATATCAGAGCACAATAGAATGTAAACTTTTAAAATAAATTGGCTCGCTAAGATTGCTTATCTTTTTTATACATTACCAATTATAATCGTTGGTACATTCTTTGAAGACTTGCAAAGCTAGTGAGCAAGTATTTATGGAAAGGTTAGGACACATCTGTAATTCCTACCAAGCAGTGCCAAGAGGCATGGAGTTTCTAAATCAGACTTTTATTTAAACTAATAACGAAAGTTATTTTCAAGCGATACATGACCATTGCTTCCTCCAGCTCACCAGAGCCCAGAGTGACTAGCTGCCAGCAGCGACACCTGACCAGGGTAAGTTCACTTGGCCCAGCTTAAGACTTCTACATATACTCGGCATGTTGTTGCTATGACCTAGATTGTACAGGAAAAACATTTCTAAGCATTAGTCACAACCACAATTATTCTACAGAGAAGTGTTAGTTCTCCAGCAGGTGGTGAACAGTTAGATGCAATCAGACAGGAAGATTTAGGATTAGATACCTCTGTGAAAGCAGACTGGTATGGCTCTTAGTTAATAGTTAAGGTGCTGATCTTTTAATTTCACTTCTAAAGAAGGATTTCTTGTTATTATCACCTTCTCTTTTCTTCTTCTGCAAATTATAGTACCTATAAGGATATGGAATGCAAACAAAGAGCTGCTTTTGTGTTTATTTATGTAGGAAATCTATGTAACCCAATTTGGATTATGCACTCTCATATTGGTGGACAGCACTACAGGCCCATTCAATGGTAAATTGGAAGTAATTTGGTTTTAGTTCATCTTAGTCTGTAGTGGATATACATTCCTACATTTTAATTTAATATATTTTTCCAATTGTAGAAAATGTGAGGTAGAAACAAAAATATGCCATAGAACTTCAACCAGAGGCTGCTGTGAATTCTTCTAAAAACTGAGTAACTCACCATTCTCCTATCTCCAACAAATCAAGGCTTTTCACAAAGTGTGGTGCTCAGATCTTGCTGACAACTTGCAGGTCAACGCAATGTGTTTAGTGCGTTAGTATGTGTCGTGTAGATATTTTAAAGCCCTACTTAGCTTTGCTGGAGAATGACATAGTTTGAATCAGGGACAGGATTCTCTGGCCTTTTCCATAGCTGAAATTAGAACTCTAGTGGGTTATAGTATGTCGTAGTAGTAAAGACAGGTCCCCACAGTATACCAATAACGTTCATTCTAAACATTTAGATTCACCAGGCATGCCAGCTTATTGTTTGCCTTTGTTAACATCCCTATTTTTCTCTTGTAGAGCTTTACTTGTGGTAGGGGCTGACTCTCCCCTTTAATGGTAAGTTCAGAGCTCTAGTGTATACTGTCACTGAGGATTTGTGTAATGATGAAGCAGAACATGTAGCCATCAAATCCAGCTTTTACAGTTAATCAAGAATTGTTTATGGCTTGGTAGGAGAGCAAGAAAGAAATGGATATTTCACTTAAGATTTTTGAGAAAACATTTGACTTTTCCATTTCACAGGTCATAAAGAGGTCAATGCTTTTCCTTTAATTATTTTTATAAACATATTTTTAAAAGCAATTATTATTCATTATATCCCTCAGAAGAGGGTGTTAATAAAATATTTTTGGTCAGGTTTTTTACATTGTTCCAAGCAGCTTGGATATTTAAAGTAATAAATCCTTATCCAATCTGTTGCAATAGCAATATTGTAATCTTTTTTGTTCCTGAAAGCCTGTATTTAACTATAAATGTGAAATTGTGAATGCAAGATATTGTGTCGACAGGCTGAAAGCACATAAAAAACCTTCCCTACCTATAAAAGTCACTAGTGCCTGCATCTGAGCTGTCACCTTTGTATCTTCTAAAGAAAAATACTTATAAAATGGGACTTATATTAAGTCAAATATATAAAATGTAAGCTAAGTCTATCATAGATGTCTACATTACAAGCATCTGCAGTTACGTAAGATGAGTCTCATGTGAACAAGTCTGTGGCCTAGTTCTTTCAGACTGGGATTTTCAAATAAGGAGGACAGAGGTTTCCTTTAAAATGGATGGAACAGATATCCCAAACTTGTGCTCAAAGAACCCAGCTCCAGATTCTGCTGCTTCCCTGTGCTGGACAATGGGAGCAAGTTTTGAGGCTGGAAAGCCCCACTGTGTTATCTTCTGTAACAATCAGCTAATAATTTAGTTCTTCATCACAAAATTGTTCTTTGGAAAATTCGCAGCTTCTGACATTCAAGGCACTCTTTTTACCTGGACTGAGGAGGAAATCTGTGGTAAATTGCTCCGAGTCAGTTTTGTACCATGGTGCGTAACAGTTACTAACAGCCCCACAACTGGCTGTTGAGCCTTTTGTACAACACAACACACTGCTGTTGGTCTTGGAGCCACTCACTCCATTCAAGATCTCAGCACTGTTTGCCAAGAACAGACAGGCAGGGTGCACAGGCACAGCAGCCTGCTGGATGGGTACTGCTCTCAGCAGCACCCAGACGTGCCCTGGACGTACTTTCTAGAACTCACTAACCTGCAAGAATTTTGTCCTAGAAGGGCTGTTGAGCTTCTTCAGTACAGACACTAAAAAAGCACAGACAGAATGCCTGCTTCAAAACACATGCAGTCCACATACAACGTGACTTATCGTTCTTCAGATGGCAGGACACAGCTTATGGACATACACCACTCCTGCTGAGGAAATGAGAACTTCTGTTCTGTGCCTCTTCTAGCAGCCCCATGCCCTTATCTTGTACAATAATTAAGACAGTGCATCTTACATGTGTTACTTGGCTCTGTACATCTTCAGTTGCAATTTCCAGCCACAGAAGATGGAATAGAGATGTGTCATGCATACATACCTACTCAGCAACCATTGCTTACTTAATATGAAGGCTGACCAAAGGAAGGCAATTCCATTTCACAGTAACTTTGAAGCTTTCTATCACAGCAGAAGGAAACAAGCCCTCCAGAATGTCTTTTTGTCCAGATGTCCATTAGCAGGATGAATCCTGAGCTGTACCCTGAGAGTGTATGGACCCATTCAGACCAGGGAAATATGAGAGACATAGGTTCAAGTCCCTTTGGCACTTGCTTCAGAGAAGATTTCTCAGATCATTCTTAAATTTGGAAAAAAATATTACAAATTGCTCCCATTAAAACTGGATGATTTTTCTGCTGAAAAGAGTTGTTAAGTTGTAAAGTATCACCCATCTAGCAACTGTCATACAGTAGCATTGACAATTATGCCTTCACAGATCGAACTTACCCATTATTCCTGTTGTATAGATACCGTAGAGAGATAAACCAGTTGTAGCAGCATTCCAGATTGTCCCAATAACAGCATACAAAAGGATGGAACCCAGATTTCCAAAGAACAATCTATTTGGCATGAAATATCCGGCATCCAGAACAATGGGGGGCAGCAGATAGAAGAAAAATACGGTCGGTGTAAGGGTGAAGGAGGCGATGTGATCTGCTGCCCATACAACACCACCAAGGATGACACCCAGAACAATCAGCAGAGCACTCTCTGGAACCACTCGAGTGACTTTGTGGGACAAGTGGAAAACTGCAAGAAAAGAGGAAAATAGTTTGTCAGAATTGGAGTGGAGAAACAATTTGAGCAAAATTGTTGCTAGCTGTCAATTTTGACTTCACACAAACTTCGTGCGTTCATTGCTGTTAGACCCAAAAGCATGCGTGGAATTCATGTGATACAGACTGTGTCAGAACCCAGACACTTATCAATTAAAATAAAATGTTGGTTTTCATATTTTATCCAGCATATTCCAACTTATATGAAACCAATATTCCATGACGTTTGTTTCCTCTATGGGAAGATCTTCTGCATACAAGATCTTGAAAGATGGTGTTCTGTGCAAAGCCGTAAGTGCAAGACTGAAAAGAAATGGAAAGGTAGAAGTGCTGGAAATGTATGACTTTATTATTTATCTCTGTACCTAAAAATACACATCTGACCTCCCAACATACGTCTTTAAAAATGATCAGTGTACTAGCAGGTTTATTGGACAATGGGAGAAGAATGTTAAAGGAAGAACTAGTTTGAAGACAACCCTTTTTAAATTTATGAAGACTATTATAGGACAACATAGCCTCCAGCAGGAGCAGAATGGAGCTGATATCATGGGAGATCCCTTTTGGGCCTTTTCCACCACATCTCCCTGGTAAGGATTTCATTTAATTCAGAGTTATTTCTGGAGGAACAGGACCTTTAGTCGTGCCTTCTTCAATATAGATGTACTTGTGGGAAATGTTTGTGCAACAGGCTACTTTCTTTTGTATAAACAGTGTCATAAAATATATATCTTACAGTAATATGTCAAATCTATTAACAAAGATTAACAATGTATGGTATCTATTATAGAAAAACATGTAATAGTATGGTGTGCTAAGACTATTAAACTAGCCGATAAGTAGAGGGAGAGGAATTTACAGTGTGGCATGAATGAATCTAACCAGATAGAAAGATGGTAAGTCCAAGGCAGAAAAAAATAGACTGTTCAAGATGACAGAAACACAAGTAAGACTGCAAATATATGTAGCAACATATATTTATAGTGCACATGTTCAGTATCAGACAAAAGAAAAAAAAACAGTGAAGTCTGCAAAGAAGGAACATGAAAAGGAGGAAGTAACAAAGGTGTTTGATAATAAGGAAACAGAGGTGTGCTAACTGACTTTCTGGGGATTTCTGTGAGCTTTTCCTTCAGTTTATCTTAAATATTGATGTGTCCCAAATGGTCTGAACACTGGCACTTTGTGATATAAACCCAGTAAGTGGGATTTTGCTTATATAGCTCTGCGTTGAAAATGTGAGTTTCACTTCAGGAAGAAGATTCCACTAAAAGCCATCAAGTTTCTCCTGGTTGGAGCATCAGCCTAGTGTTGAAGCTTTTACAATGCTAATGCAAGTTAGCTGAAAACTAGTTTGGACAAGAAGCCATCATTAAGAATTCCAGCCTTTTAAGGAATAGCGGAAGAGTCTTTCCCATGGCTATGCAGAGATCTTAGACCAGGTTACTTTACTGAAAGACCATTGTTTTTCCTCCCAGTCAAGTATTTGTCCTAGTCAAACATTTACTAGTTAACTTTTAGAGTATTTTAAGGGCCAATTCCTGAGCTGTCTGTCTTTGTTTTGGCTGCATCTACATGGGCAATGTTAGAAGCATCACCCATCGTTATTGTAGCCCCACAAAAAAATAGTTCCGACTACTTTTATAACCTCCATGGCCTCCTCAGAATATAAAAGACGAAAGGAAAAATGACAATGGCTTGCCTATAGCAACAATGAGCATGAATGTAGATAATGTAGATGTTCCTATGTGTTTGTAGACAAGACTTGAAAACTGAGTAATCAATAGCTGAATAACGCTTCACAGAAACATTGTGGTTTTTCCCAGTTAGTTTCCTCTCTTTGTAACAAAATCCCTTGGGTTTGCATTAAATTAAAAAAAAAAAAAATTAAACAAAGGAAAACAAAATAACTACTATTCCATGTGTGTAAGTTGTAGCATTTACTTAAAAGTCTTTCCTACAGGTCTTTTTTGATTCCTTGAATTTCCAGTCAGTGAATTATCAACTAATTTATCACCTCACAGAGTAGGGATTATCTCCTTATCCCTGAAAATGAATGTTGCTGAGCTAGTCTTACTAACCCAAGTCTGTTTTTCCTACTCTTACGTTTGCAGATAAGCCATGACTACAAGAAGTTAAAGTTAAAATTTTAAAATAAACCTGCAAAGACTTTTCAGAACTAGACATTTGGGGGGAAAAGGATGTCCAGCTAAAAATTCATACTCTGTAGAATTCTCTGCTTTACAACCAAAACCCAGTGAGTGCTGGGAAGCCAACCTGATTTTGGCTATAATACCATCTCCTCTTAGAAGTCTCATGTTCCCAGTGAATCAGCTACATCATATCTGTGTTCCCTTTAACTCCTATCGACTGATTATCTGCACCAGATTTTAGTACTATCAGCAATAAATTCTTCTGCTCTGTTAGTTTAGGAATGCAGGCTGTGGACAGGAAAGTTATTGCATGAAATGGGGCTCTGGAGAAGTCTCTCCTCTTTTTTTGCATTTGGCCCAAGAAAAATCTGAAGACTAGACCGTATTTGTTTTAAGGTAACTGCCTGGCTAACTCTGCAGGCAGATAGTACGCAATATGATTAGCAGAATCCGAGTGTCTATAAATGGAGAAATATGTAAAAGGAAAATACCACAACTGATGAAATTCAATGAAGTAGCTTTAGAGTAAGATGCAACTGGAACTTAGATCAATGTGTGAGTTCATATTTGCACCTACAGTGATTGTTTTTTTTTTTCTGGCTGTATGCAGAAATTATATTAAATCAAGACTGTGCATTATGAGTGGTGATTACATTTATAGAAATTGATGGAGATAAATTAATTCCAAATTCACTCCTTAAGGTTTTTTTAACAATTCATTATCCTGAAGTTATGTCCCTAATACATTCTGAGTGTGTTACAAACTGACGTAATGAGAGTACGTTCCTTTCATAAAGTTTGCCTTTACTTGCTTAGGAGAGATCCAGAAATAGCCCCACAAAATGACTTATGTCCCCACGACAAAGTAGAAGAATTGGAAGCTTTAATTACGTCTAAATGTCTAGCATGACTCTATGTATTTCACCTGACTGAGGAATAAAATGTAATACAGCAATAACAGACAAGAAGTTTAGCTTGATCCTGTTGTGAAAAAAAATTACAAATATCAGGAAGGATAGCATGCAGTTGTCCTCAGAAAAATCACTCTACGAGAGACCCAGAGGTGAAATTAAGTCATTTTCACTGCTGTTAAGAATGAAAAGTACATTAATACATTTCTTTTTAAAGAGCAAAGAAAGAAAAATTGTAGCCAGTCCACGGCATAAAAGAAATAACAGTGCACGGGGCAATCTTGTGATCTATAAATTTTAACATTTATCATTTAAAATTAATCTACATAAGTCTAGGCACAGTATTAATGAAAAAGCTAAGCACATGCCTTCCATCCGGTGCATGCTAAATCTGGCTTGAAAGTGGGTTGGACTGGCTAGTGGGTAAACTGTATTTAAATTCAAGCTGAGCATCACCGCATTGGAAGCTTTCTACAAAGTTAAGAAACAATTACATAGTATAAACATCCTGCGAATTTTTTTTCTGAGGCTTCCTTTGAGATTTGAGAAAAGGGACTGTGACATTGAACGTATCCGATGAGAAAGACAAAACAAATTAGCAATCTATTATTTGATGGCTGGAAACAGGATTTTTTGACTCAAAGAAAGAAACGTACGTTAAGAAGTAAGTTATTTTTTATCAACTTTTAAAAAAAACAGTAACTTAGATTAAATCCTTCGGTGGAATTTACAATGTTGAGTGTATTATCTCTTGTTTTCTAAGGCTGCCTGAGATTGCTTTGAAAGAAGTGATTCAACAGAATAACCTTTTTCTCTTTCTCTAAATGAAATGAAGACAGGAAGAAAGCTTTAAGTAGCAAGAATAATAAATAAAAGAATATTAAAGAAGAGATAATGTATAATTCATGCTTAAGTCACTTAGCATTCGTAGATATTTTTAAAAAGCTTTCTGAAGTAGGGTTTTCCTGTATTTCTTTCCAAATGATCTCTAACATCACCTGTTTTTACTAAATACTGATTTTTGCTTATCAAGTGAAACATTTCAGTGACTTAGTTCTAGAATTTTGTGCTTTGTTTCCAGCTGAAATGAACAATTCAAGATAGATTTGCCACCTTTTGAAAATACAGCACTGCAAAAATAAAAATCTGAAACTACCTATTTAATATACTGTTAAATTTCAGGATTTATATCATTATTTCATCACTATGTCAAGTGACTAACAACATTGCCATTAACTTTGTTAGTGTAAAGTCAAGGCCCTGAATACACTGAAACATTTTTTTCAGATAATGTCACCGTCCCAGTCAATCACAAACTGCATGTGCACAGCATGCAACCTGTCATCCAGAAAAATCAAGAACTTACTTATAATAATGCTAGCGATTCTCTGCTGAAATTTCTTTGCAATGTATCATTGGATAAAATCAAAGGAATCACAAAATAATTTAGAATACTAAAAGATTTTCAACCTCTTTTTTCAGATTTATCATTTCCATAGCTCCCATGAAGGCATAAAAATTAAATTGCAAACATTTCTCAGTTCCTCCTACCACTGCTGGTGACAGGTTTGGGGTCTATGATATGCATTTTTACTAGGGGGTCAAATACACCCATAATATGCTATTAGTCTATTTTTCAGGGGTTTGTTTGGTTTTTTTTGGTTTTTTTGGTTTTTTTTGAGTTATAAAGATGAAGTTATAATATTAAATCAAGTAATGAGTGCTTCTAATTTGAGATCCAAGACTTCATTCTCTGTGGCTGGTGAGAACCCTTGCCATTGACCAAAGGGAGAGCGAAATGCTGCAACCTTTTCTTCATGATTCTTTACATTTCATTTATAGACATGCAAATAATAGTATCTCCAAGGCAGTACATAATCAGGTTCCTGTAATGGCAAAACATAGAAGCTATTTAAGAGAAGGCATGAATAAATTCCACAAAAGCATATTCTGCCCAAAGGGAAATCTTTACATCTTCCAGCACTTGGACTCTGACTGGCAAGCATGAAATTTTCATTTCTTACCTCATCTACCTGTTCATGTTCTCCTTAGGGAGAATTCTATTTAAAAATTGTTTAGTTCTACAGGTATACGTTATTACTTAAAAAAAAAAAATCTGAAATATATTCCAGTAGCACACATAGAAAAATCTGCTTTACCTTGCCTCTGTAATAGCTCAAAGGATAATCAAATATCAGTTTGTGAACGAAATACATCAAATGCACTGGGCAGTAATGCAGCCCAAAAGCCTCTGGAAATTCCCAATCCATTCCCATTATGTTTGTCTACCTGACTAGGGAATGGCCGCGCTGTCTAAAATATGATGTGGTGCATACATTTTCATTTCACTCATTTTGCTCCCACCATCCCTAAAAGGCATGATGCATCCCTGCCCACTCTCTTGCTCCACAACTCCACACATCAGCTGCAGCCAGTTAGTAGATCACAGCTCAGGCTAAGCAGCTGCATCTGCCAGAGCAAGAAAGAAGCAGCAGCCCTGTAGAAATGTGCAATATGGGCTACGCAAGCTTCTGGACAGAGACTGTGGCATTCGTTGTGTAGGAACTGTGTGTAGATGAGAGCTGTGTATCTGCTATCCTTTTTTCCCTGGTTATCAGCTAACTCCTTTAAAAGGTTATTTTAGAATCTTCGTATTTGACAATTTTTCCTCATCAAGCTCTGTATGTAGGAGATCCAGATACCCTGACTGCCCCATCACCTAAAAAGAAGCTGAACAATCACTGTTTTAAAATTACTTCTAACTTGGTTTTTTAACAGTCTCATATAATCCCTGCTCCTTCCTGGCTGCCTGTAGTGCTCATCCTCTCATGGGGAGGGCAATGTATATCAGTTTAATTCTGCCCATTAGTCCAGACTAATAGTGAATGTTTCTTAAGCAACAGACAGTACAAACTCCTTAGGAAACTTCACTGTTGCAACTGTTTAGAAAACTACTTAACAATAATGACCATAAGGAAGAGTAGCTCTTCCACTCTTCAATCACCTTGTCTTCTGTTTGACAGGCAACTTTCTTTATATTTTTACAGCTTCAATTTCAAATTTCTCCAGCAGTTTTGCTACTTGTTCTTTCAGTATTTGGTGTTAATTACTATCTATTTCATGTAGTTGTTCAAAAGCACGCTGTTCTGATAAATCCACTTTCTACTTACTCCACTCTTCTACTAAGAGAAGGTTTTTGATCCAATTTCCTGCATAGTGAAGTTTCTCCTATTTATATTTCTCTTCTATTTTGCTATGCCTCCCTTTAGTTCTCAATGGTCCTGCCCATCTACTAGTTCTCTAACGAAGTTCCTGCACTTGCTGTTCTTCATTTCTTTATACTCATATGTCTTTCATTTTCTCCTCTGTCCATGTAACTCCTATTATTTTCACGACAGGTCAGTTTTTCATCCCTGTGTATTGACCTTAGCTGTACTGAATCTCTTTTTTAAGATCTCCTTCATGACTTGACTACATAAGTTTTCTACCCTTCCCACACTACCAAACACAGCATTTATTGCCTGCATAGCGGTAGGCATACCTTCCAACTAATTACAGTTGCTCATGTAGCCTGCACTGAGGGTTTAAGAATTTTAATTTCGACCATAAGAACACGACTACTTGGTTGTGTAGCCAGGCCTTCCATGATCCTCATTTCAGAGGATTTTTGCTCCAGCTAAACCTATGGGAAAGCACAACAGCAGCCCTCATCACATAGAGACTTCATTCTGATTTTTCGCCTGAACTTGTTCACAGCTATTTTATATATTGGGAAAGCACAACAGCAGCCCTCATCACACAGAGACTTCATTCTGATTTTTCACCTGAACTTGTTCACAGCTATTTTATATACGTTTTCCTTTGTGACAGTGATACCATTTTTCTTAAATAGTTCTTTTTCCCTAATGTTAAATCCTTCATTTTGTATTATAGAAGCACAGAGGGAAACATATTCTCTTTTGGTTGCTTGTCTTTGGTTTGTTAAACTAAACCATTTTTTTCAGTCTTCACTTCAGCTCGCTCTGCCTATTTGAATCTGAGTTCACCTTTGTGGGCTCAGAGTCGTCAGAAATGTAGATGGCATTCTGCATGAGTCACAGCAGAACCAGGTCCAACAGCATTAATAATTTTCTATCACAATCTATAGTTCAGCTACATCCTGGATTCATTCTTGCATTGGAGACTCACAGCCATCCTGTATTCACTTCATACAGATGTGTACCTCTCTTCTCCTTCCCATTCACAGCCTCATTTAGAAATTCTGGTCGTTGATCCCTGAGTGAAACTGCCCTTGGTATTACTGTATTTCATCCCTTCCCTGGTCCTCAAGATTATACGTTTTTTCTAGGACAATAGCCAGACCTACACGAATACTGACAATGCCTAGGGAAATGTGTCATCAGAAACCTTCCGTAGGATTCCTCACTTCTTTCTGCATTGGCAATTTAAACAAAAACAAACAAACAAAACACAACCAAAAACCCAAACGAACAAAACCCTGCATGAGACCAGTCAAAAAACTAAACTTCAGTGACTTCCACAAACAACCTTCTTATATTTTCATACTCTATTTTGTCCTTTCATACCCACCAGCTAACTGTTCTACCTCCTTTCTTATTAACAGATGAATTTAGGCCTAAATCAAGGAAAAAAACTGCCATTGTGTTCTAAGAGTGGTTCAGCTGAAGCAAGGATCCAAAGCATTAGGGACCTGCTTTTCTCATCTGTCCGGGAAGTGTTTGAGCAGACTCCACATGGCTGAAGCTGATCATTATTACTTGTATTTGCCTTTCTAATCTTTATCAACAAAGTGTGCTCAGGTTTTTTTTTTCCTGGTCAAGAGACTGATAGCATATTTTATAATCCTTTAGATTCTGCTTTGTGGACCTTGCAACAGCGGTGTTCTGCAAGTCTTTTGATTTGTCCATTTTCAATTGTTTATATACAAGTGGTACAAAACTGCTAAGGGAAAAGCTTTTACTAATTTCTTCTAACCCCTATTACTTAAAGATTTTATTAATGAGATTTGATTGACCAGTACCCTATGCTTTTACCAAATCCAGCAAAAACTGAATGATTTATTGGAAAAATCTCAGAGAGATTTCATATCTCAGAGATATTTTATATCTGAAGAAACTCAGAGATATAATATACATATATTGTGTAACAAGCAATAAAAACTATTTTTGGTACAGGTCCTGGGGTACCGTCTTAAAATACACTACATGAACATGACTATCAATACCATTCATACACTTAATCTTTGCCGTATTTTTCCTAAGCAAGGCACGAAGTCCTTCATATTGGTATTGTCTTAAAGTGTACTAATATGAACATGACTATTAATACTATTCATACTTCATCTTCGACACATTTTTCCTAAGCAAGGCACAAAGTCCTTCACATTTAACTTGTTCAGATGATCTGGTTTGAGTTTGGATTTATCCAGCTCAAGAAAGCTCTCCTTATTTGTCTCATACATAATGATCACCATTTACAAAGTGTACAGCATTGTAATGAGCTCATTAAACAGGAGATTTTAGGTCTCTGTTCTTTGTAGGTGAACAATTAACAAAATACCTTAGCAATTTAAAATGCAACCAACATACAGGTCAAGGTTCCCAGCTGATAGGTCATAACATAAAAAGATAGCCCCAAGTCAAATTCAAAGAAGTGTGTGAGTAAGCAACTATTACCTCTATAAGCACTTAGAACATAATGAAGTTTAAACAGTCAGGTACGGTTAATCATAATTATGCCAAATAGTTCTTTTTTGAAGGAGCAGTCCCACTGCACTGACAAGTGTGGTAGCGTTTGGCCCTTATGGAACTGAATGGCACTGTAAGTGAAACGGGAACAGTCAAAAATAATATTTCAAAATGAGAGCAAAGTACACATTAGAAACACCCTGAAGTATAGTAGAGGGTATAAAACAGGACAGCAAAAGTATCACAAAACTGCTTCGTTTGCTATGCAAAGGTGTTAGAATTAAGTTTGAAAGACAATCATCTTTCTCATGTTAATATTCCTCACAGACTGAAATCAGTTAAGGGTTACTGTGAGTTTTCTGCGTTTCGGATGCTGTCAGTACATGATCATCCATACTGTATGCAAACATAAAGCACAGCTGAAGGGTGTTACATACGAGAGCCACTCTGTATACAAAAGAATAAAAACAGTATGTTTCTGTCATCACCACTTCCAAATGAATGTTAAAGGGTCAGCAATAACTGTAAGTAAAATTGGTGGTTGTCTTCTGATTTTTGACTAAAATTAATGTCAAAGGTCTAAAAATCTGTCTGATTTTACAGTGAAAAAGAACTTTGGGGCATGAAAACAAGGTAGAATTTACTTTCTGTTAATGGTATACATTGTAGTTGCTCCAGCTTTTTTATCTTCAAAAATTCACCGAATTTTATTGAGAGACAGTGAAAGCACTTTTTTTATTTTTAAAATACCAAACTATTTTCTAGTAACATGGGGAGAACCAAGTTAAATAAAGAAATTCCAATAAATGCTGAGCAAACTCATTTCACACTATGAGTTTTAGAATTTTTTTCCTTTTGACCTTCACTTGAATGTAATAAATGAAATAAAACAAAGGTCTCCCTTTCAGGATGTTTTTGCTTTTCCTCATACAGATAAAGAACTGCAAAGAGATGGATTGCTAGTAACATATGTAAGCAGTTCTGTTGTAATGATAAATTGTGTAAAGAATTACCAAAGCTTGAACACAAAACAGAACCAGTTCTTCTCCTTGGTGCAGGTCCACTGTACGAAGAAGAAAAAGAAGACGAAGAAGAAATGATTTAATGAATCCCAACAGTAGGTTGAAACTCTGAAAATTCCTGTTCTTCCCCAGCAGTGTTCTTGCAGGGCACAGTAAGGATTGGTGCCTGTTAGGAAGGGCATGAGGGACATAATTAAAGCTTCAGGGCCAGGGGGAATAGCTGAAAGGCTGCTCCAAGTCATGGGGTAGGAAAGCACCTTTTTTCAAGCCTTAGTAGACTGCCTTGCCTTCTGCCCCCTACATTCCACCCCGGAAAGATTTTAATTAGTACAACTGGAATAGCATGGGACTACAGTGGAAGTTTTCCTGATTACAGCAGTAAATTAAATAAACACAGCGTATTCAGATTTAGCAATTATGCCTACAGACAAAAAAAAAAAATCACAAATGTCAACTAGCTCCTGCTTAAAACTGAAAACAAGCTTAATTTGAGAGAAGAAAACATAACAGCCTAGTTTCTGCGGAAAGTGAACACTAATGTGCATCGTGCAAGGCTTCAAAATTTTGCTAGAGTCTTATGTTGGAGGAAAGGCTCCAGCAGCATGATAAGAGAAGAGTTTCATGATGGATTACAACTCTTGTACATTGTTTCAGAAACTCAAGTATGTTATTTACATGTCCTAGGAATTTTGTAATTTCAGGTTGTCTAGATGAGATTATTTTTAACTAACAAGTTAGAAACACTTTTAAGGGAAACACTCCCTATTGCCATAAGGTGTCCAGAATGACAACAGATAAAGGGTAGTGTCAAAGGGTAGTATCTTTTCCTAAGATTTTTACAGGATAGTGGAAGTTCCTCAGTGAAGGATTTGGGATTCCAAAGCTTTGTCAGGAAATGGAGAAGCAGGTAGAAACTTTTTTTCTGTAAGAGTGCTGGTGAAATCACTTGTCACCCACCTGTTTCTCCATATAGAATTCCCTTTGTGGAGTTTTACTTAACAGAATGCCTCTTTTAACATCAGCAGCGCTCGTCAGAAAGAAGCTGGTAAGGAACTGAGCAACATGGCAAGTGGGAAAGAAACAGGCAAGGATTCTCATGTTACAATACTTGCACACTACTCTTGTCTATTTGTTCCACATAAGTTTAAGAAAACATATTTTCTCCCAGTCGATCCTGGGAGTTTCTGGCTTAGGCAATAGCGAGAAGAAGACGTTACATGCTTCCTTACTGAATGTGCTTATTTCTGACCATAAAGGAAATAATTCTGTTAAGAAATCCAGGTACATGATTTATTTTTCCACAGATCTAAGAACAGCAAAGTGGAGTTTCATTTATATCACTGTTTTTTTATTGCAAATGGCTCTGAGATACTGCTATCATTCAATGAGCTCTAACACGGCTTTTGATTTTTGTCCTTACAGCTTTTCTGATTAAGTAATACATTAACTCTCATACCTTACCTCATTTGAGAGGTGAAGTATACGATAACAACATCAGGAAGAACAGTAGTTTAAATAGTGTCTTTATACTGCAAAATGTAGTACATGGAAAATATGTTTGATGTTTCAAAACGGGGTAGGAAGGTGATGATGAGACAGATGTTTTTTTCAGTTAGCCATTGTGTTTTGGAGTGCACACACAAAGAAAATTAGGAAGGTTAGCATGTGAAAGGAAGTTCACAAGATTAGTTTAAACTGATTTTCCGCAGTGAAGACAAAGGATGGGGAAAAAAACCAACCGGATAAATCTGCGTTTAAAGTAGCTCACAACTGAAGACGACTGCTCATTTCAAGAAAAAAGGAGGGTAGAAACCAGACAGAGATCTCTTCCTAACAAAAAAAATATCCCAGAATGTCACACACATAGGCTAAACATGATACACAGCACAAAGTCATATCAAGATAGGATTCTTAGCTTTATAGAGGAAAATATCCTTTAAACAGTCAGACCCCTTCAGACATGGGATAAAGATTTTACATATATTCCTAAAAACATCTGTGCAAAAGTTCATTTTTTGGGGAGCAGCAAGAATTCAGTATGAATCAAATGTTACATCTAGTGATATGCACAGTAGTGCCTCTTTTTGTCTTCTACTACCACGTACACATAAGCTAAACTTCGACAGAATCATAGACTCATAGAATAGTTTGGGTTGGAAGGGACCTTTAAAGGTCATCTAGTCCAGCCCCCTCTGCAATGAGCAGGGACATCTTCAGCTAGATCAGATTGCCCAGAGCCCCATTCAACATGACCTTGACTGTTTCCAGGGATGGCACATCTACAGCCTCTCTGGGCAACCTGTTCCGGTGTTTCACCCCTTTCATTGTAAAAAATATCTTCTTTATATCTAGTCTAAATCTACTCTCTTTGAGTTTAAAACCATTACCCCTTGTTCTATCACAGCAGGGCCTACTAAAAAGTCTCTCCCCATCTTTCTTAAAAGCCCCCTTTAAGTGCTGAAAGGCCACAATAAGGTCTCCCTGGAGCCTTCTCTTCTCCAGGCTGCACACCCCCAACTCTCTCAGCCTGTCCTCGCACGGGAGCTGCTCCAGCCTCTGCCCATCTCCGTGGCTCCTCTGGCCCCGCTCCAGCAGCTCCGTGTCTGTCCTGTGCTGAGGACCCCAGAGCTGGGGGCAGCACTGCAGGGGGGGTCTCACCAGAGCAGAGCAGAGGGGGACAATCACCTTCCCCAACTGTTTTTTTGATGCAGACCAGGAAACAGTGACTTTCTGGGCTGTGAGCACACATTGATGGTCCAGTAAAGGGAGTTAAACTATTTACACACAGAGAAATCATAAATGAGAGAAAGCTTATAACTGAAAAAGAAATTATATATGTAGACTTGTTTCTAAAAGGATTAGTGTAACATCTTTATATACATATAAATGCCAGGATAGGTTCTGGAAAAAAAATGCTGGAGTGGAAAAGCATCAACCTGACCGAAAGACCTAGGTGACCTGACACTGCTTTATAACAACTATCAAATAAAAAATTCAGGTAGGTTAGTCCTGCTTTTGTTCTAAACCAGAAAATGTTATGAACAGCCAAACTTCATAGTTTTCTGCTAATAGTTTTTTTTTCTGTTAATCTTTTGAAATCATGTACCAGAATATATTGCTAGTCCTGATAGAGAGGAAAAAAAAAAAAAAAGATTAACAAATGTTAAGACAGAAGTCAAGTTTCAGTTGAATTTTCCTTAAATCTATGGATTCTCCACTTTATGACATGGTTACTAACATCCAAGTAATCATATGATAAACAGGATATATTTTACTATTTTCATGTCACTTTTAAATGTTTAGTTTACCAGCAACTGAATCTGCTTGATGGTTTATCTGTACTTCCATCATATTCCTAACTGATAAGCAGTTCCCAAAGTACTGGGCTCTTTACCAGGCTTCTTTCAACCCCAGGTACAGGTACTGTGTTTTAGGTGCTACAGCATGAATGCTACTGTTAGCTGCAGTACTGCTTCATTTGACTGTAAGCATAAAACATTTATCAGATGAGGGCACATAGAGAAGATTGTAGCGACTGTCAACACATCGGGATCCTCCATCGTGTGACAGAGGACACAAGCTACACCAGGCAGTAAGAGGAAAATATAGCTAGAGACCCTTCATCCTTAGCTTTGGGTAGGTCTTTCCTGACATAAGAGCTTCAGTACCCGTACACAAAGTTTCCACCTACAGTGGCAGGTTTATCTTGGACTGGTTTTAATCTTTACTTCGCCATCACAATAAACAGAAGGAAACTCCATACTTCCTCCTGCTGGTTTTGCATCCTCATACTTTCAAACACCAAACAGCATTATACAAGTGAACATGCCTTGGCCAGCTATGTTGTATTCCTTAGAAAAGGCTGAAGAATTAAGATGCTTGAATTGAGTGCTCAAAAATTGTTTTGTCTCAAAGTAAAAAGCTTTAGCTTTTCACTTAATTGCTATTTTCTTCAAGTCAAGTATTCAAGATGTGAAAACAAGATGTACTTCTGTTTACTGAAGTGCTAGTGAACATAAGGTTGCAAATAAAATTAATGTATTATGTACTAATGAATTGCTGCTCCCCTTAACTCCATGATAAACGTGACAACACTTTTTTCAGACTCGTAAAGTGTAACAACCTCATCCTAGGATCAGAGAATGTCTGGAAATGTATTGAATTAGCTTGAGCAGGGGGGAGGGGAAGGTAAATTACAAAGCATTTATATGTCACTGACTTCAATGTCATATCTATCACACTGTGAAAAAAAAAAAGGTGTGGTTTCTGAACTTGCTATATTCTTTATTTCTAAAAAATATTTTGGAAAAGTGGAGATCTTTTTTCTAAATATTATCAAGAAGAAAGTAACAAAACCAGCCTTCTCTTTACAGACACTTTTACTGCATAAACAATGATGTAAGTTTTCCACACTACACAAGACAAGTTTCAGGCTCTGTTATGGATGCTACACAACCACTTAGATAACTGAGCTACCACCTTCCTTGTTTTAGAACCTATCTTTCATTCTTATCTTGAATCATATGACTTTGCTGCACAAGAGATTGTGGAAGACAGAAGCAAAAACAAAAAAATAAGTAGTTAAATACTAACATGGAAAAGCACTTCAAACTCTGCAACTGTGGATAGCTGCACCGTACTGCTTTGTTAAAACCTGTTAGGTGCAATAAAGTACAAATCATCAACAAATATATCATCCACCTCTACATAGCCCAGATAAAATGATGTTTCATAGGACTATTGGGAGCAGATAGACAGGTGGCTCCCTGGTTTGAAGCAATATTTAGCATAGCATTGAACAGAACAATGTGGTAGTGACTGTCTTGTCTAGGAAACACCTTGTTACTGGGGAAAAAAACTTCAGCCTTGCTATGCATGTTCTTTTCACACCTCTGAAAGGTAACAGTTTCTAGGACACACTGTACACACATGGACAGGGCAACATGGAGAGCCACCAGATGAGCCTCCCTGAGGACACATCGCCCAGGAGAAAAAGCTGTCCTCTTGAAGTTCTAGAGGAAAAAGTCTAAAAAATCTTGCATTGCTAATTCATGGTAAGAGATTATGTCTAACGGATAGATTGATAGAATCCGTCAAGTAGTGGTTTATGACAAAATCCTTTAAATGAATGGAAGATATGTTAACAGAAAATCTCTGATGATAGTCAAATATTTAGCTTCTTTATGATAACAAAACAACAGAAACTAATAAAATAAGAAATGAATTAATACATTTATATGTTAGACACTGAATGTAAATATATACATACTTTCTACTCTTTTTCATTTTCACTCACAATCTAATTACATTGTTTTTATGCAACATACATAATAACGCCCTGATCTGTAGCTTGGATCCTATCCTTTCTCTCACAGAACTTTCTATCCCACTTTTTTCATCATTGATCAGTGCACTGATCAACACAAAACTGTAAGTGTACACTGTCTTAGCTTGTTACACTAGAAAGACTGTGCAGGCAACTCCTCTCCTCTGTATGTTAGCATACAATCTTGCTCCAGTTAATCAAAGTTTACCAATTCCATCAGCATGCAGACGTGTTGCTTCCTTTGACAAGGTAGGATGTGGATAAAGTTCCACCCGTGGACGAACACTGCTAATCCAAAGACCAGGATCTGCAGCAACTAATTCTGGAAACCATTTCCAGGCACATGAAGAACACGAAATTCCTCAGAAGTAGTCAGCATGGCTTCATGAAGAAGAAGTCATGCTTGACCCACCTGGTTAACTTACATGATTAGATGACAGGCCTGCTAGATGAGCGGAGAACAGTGACTAGTGTCTGCTGGACCTTCAGTAAGGCCTTTGCCACTGCCACATAGGAGCCACATAGGCCCTCAAGCCTCGGGGGCTGGATGAGCGGACAGTGAGGTGGATTGAATAGTGGTTGAATGGCTGATCCCTGAGGGTGCTGATGAGTGGCACAAAGTCCAGTTGGAGGCTGGTAGCTAGTGGTGTACCTCAGAGGTCAGTACTGGGTCCATTCCTAATCAACATCTTCACTAATGATCTGGATGATGAGACAGAGTGTACCCTCAGCAGGTATTCCAGTGACACAAAACTGAGGGGTGGGTAAGAGGCCAGGTCATGCTGCCATCCAGAGGAAGCTCAACAGGCTGGACAAATGGGCTGACAGGAGTGTCAGGAAGTTCAGCAAGAAGTGTTAAGTCCCGCACCCAGTGAGGAACAACCCCATGCACCAGATGTGTGCTGGGGCACACCCAGCTGGAAAGCAGCTTGGCAGAAAAGGACCTGGGGGTCCTGCTGGACACCAAGTTGAACATGAGCCAGCAACTTACCCTTGTAGCAAAGAAGGCTACCGGTATCCTGGGCTGAGTTAGGTGAAGTATTGCTAAGTGGGCCAAGAGACGTGGTCCTTCCACTCTGCTCAGTGCTGGTGAGGCCACACCTGGACAGTGCTGTGTCCAGTTCCGGGCTCCTCCATACCAGAGAGACACGGACATACGGGACAGAGTCCAGTGAAGGGCCAGGAAGACAACTAAGGCACTGGAGCATCTCACATCTGAGGAAAGCTGAGAGAGCTGGGACTGTTCAACCTGGAGAAGAGAAGGCTCAAGGGGGAATCTCAACCATGTATACAAATACCTGAAGGGAGGGTGAAAAAGAGGACAGAGACAGGTTCTTTTCAGTGGTGCCCAGTGACAGGACCAGAGGCAATGGTCAACAAACTGAAACACAGGAAGTTCTCTCTGTACATCAGGAACCACTCTTTCACTGTGAGAGTGGCTGAGCACTGGCACAGGTTGCCCAGAAGAGTTGTGGAGTCTCCATCATTGAAGGTATTCACAATGTGTCTGGACACGATCCTGGGCAATCAGCTGTAGGTCACCCTGGTTGAGCAGAGAACCTGGACCAGATGATCTACAGAGGTCCCTTCCAACCTAAACCATTCTGTGATTCCGTGATTCTGGGAACTCTACAGGAGACTCAGTGTCCAGCAAAATATTTAACTGATGCCAGTGTTACAGGACACTATGCATGTAATCCTGTGTGCTTGCTCCCTAGCCTTCAGCTTCAGAGACAGTTCTAGCACAGGAACGGTATATCACTGACAGGAGCAGTGCACCACTGACTTAAGCCTTAAACACAGTCACTTATCACCGACTGTGATATTCAAAAGATTACTTTTTCCCAGTTCACTACTGTCCCAAAGTCATCCCCAGAACTAAGTAGGACGGAATAGCTGAGGACCAGAACTATTTCAGTGGAAAAACTGGAAACTTAATTCAAACCAAGTTCTGTAGGGGTTTAAACTCTAGACTACAGATTGGAACAGAGGAGCAAGCATTCAAACACTGTTTAGTTCACTCTGACATGAATGTCATAACCCCTTAAACCACTAAATAACATTTATTAAATGACTTTGTTAAGCATATGTTTGAGCTGTTAAGGCCTGAAAGTCTACACCCAGATATTCATCAGTACTGCTACTCCACTGGAGTACGAGGATCGTAATAACTCCATACGACAGCAATATTTAGTTTTATGTACAATCACAACTATACCTTCAGTGCAAGTGTTAGTACTGATGCACTTACATTACCATAAAGCCATCTGATGTCAACCTATGTCATCTAGTCCCTGAAATACTGTTATACCACCAAACCAGTGTAACAATATTCATTTTAGTAAAGGAGTTAGAACATTTTAACTGTGACAAAATAGTTAACATATAATCAGTTTTGTGTTACAGACAAGTCCCTCCATCAGTTTATAATTGTTTGCACCTGGGAGATTTAAATATGAAATCTTACTGACTCAAGACCTTTACAGATTTCTTAATATTTCATATTTTCCTCAAAGCCCAGTTTTTGGAAGTGGATAAATCCATATAGTTTCCCCTTTCCACTTTTTTTCCACTTTTAAAAAACTGTAATTGAAACAGAGAAAATTGTAACCAAATGTTTTTGAAAATCAGTGTACAGTCTACCTGGAGATTTTCTTTCTTGGTGTCTGACTGTTGCTATTTTAACATCTGGGGTTGACAAAAGGCTGAGGCACTTTTTCTTCCAATAGGTAAAAACAAAAGAACTCATCTAGGCACATGTTAGTGAATCCAGAATGATGACTTCTACTTTCAGTTATCGGAAGATGAAAACTCTCCAGAGCCATCTACTTCAAAACCTTGATTTTGCATAGGCCTTTCAGATTATCTTCCAGTTTTCTTCGCCATGAATTAATGTTAAATATTCGTGCCTTAATTAAAAGTGTTTCCACTTGAGGTCTTGCATTCCGTGCCAGCTGGCTCTTCCTTGTCAGCCTGTAGTTTCAGTATTTATCACTTTACAGTGCTCTACATAGCAGCCAATTGGGTATCAAGTCACTCCTTTCATAGGGGTGAATACTCTATGAACTGTTTTACAAAAGGAATCAAAATATTACAACACAGCCAACTGGCCATACTCTGCAGTTTACCCAGGTCCTTTTAATGGTTTGTAATTTTGTTAGCAAGTTGAAGAACAATTAGAGCCTGTAGTTCTTTGGGACATTAGTTTAACTGCACTGCTGCAGAGAGATGAGAAAAACCAGAGACGATTTCCCAAAAGAGCAAAAAGAATATTCAGATAAGAAATATTATTCTACGACTTTGGACTCAACACTTCACCTTGGAATAGAACGAGGCATCCAGAAGGTACAGAAGAACTCAGTAATCCATTACCCCATTACTTCAGAACAACTGATACAGGGACAATAAAGGTAAAGGAAGTTTCGTATTTGAATTCAAAACATTTCTCGAAGCAAACTAGTGGTGAAACTCACGGACTTTTGATAGGCTGCTGGTGGTATGAGTCAAAACAACTGGAAATGCAACTTTCTTACTACCGGGTAGAAGCAATAATTTAGGATCTCCCATAACAGCTTCCCTGATAAGCTCCTCTAACACACAAAGCTCCACAAAAACAAAGGGGACCTCACAAAGCCTTTCACTTGAAGGACCTGTGTACACCTGAAAGGGTTTGCTGCTGGCACTTATAACTTGCAGGCCTGTGTTCTGCTGCATTACCCTGTGAGAGATTTACAGTCACTTCAGTACATCACTCTTAGTAATAAGTGGCTTTTGCTCTGAAGACAGTAAATCAATGGTTTCAACAATCTCAAGACTACACTATTAAAAGGATTCCATTGTTCTACAGAGAACGCTGAGCACTTTGCACACAGGTGCCTGAAAGTAATTGATGGCAGAGATCCTTTCTTAGGTATGCATGCCTGACCTGTATTCAATTCAGGGCCATTCCCAAAATGCCATTGTTTTCTTATGTAATTCACACAAGTTGCCATTGTACATTTGCTATTCGTCAGGGCATGTAATCTGAATCTTGTCGAATTATACTATCCAGATATCTCCTTCCCTACTCTAAATAATTAAGACTTGAGACTTGCAAGACTTGGAGGGGGAGGGGGAAAAAGAGAGATGTGTGTTTCAGGAAGGCAAGAAGGACAGGAGAAGGATGAGTAAGGTACAAGAGTAAAACTGAAATAAAATGTAGAAATAGGCATCCATGTACAGATCATAAATGTAATACAGATATGGCTTACACAGTTGTTCCTAGGACTGGAATAGCTAAGCTATTGCTCTGTTTTGGAAATGTTCTTTTCAGATGCCTAACATGTTGCATACAAAAGGTAGTTCCTTAGAAAGTGGAGATTTTACAGTACTGAACATTCTTAGCTCACAGGTACCCTAAAAAGGACTTTGCAAGGGGAAATACACCATCTTACTAAAACAAAGACACCCCATTTATAGAACACATTTGCCAGCACTAATTTATAGCATTTTTACTAAATTGTTTTTAAGATAGAAAATAAAAGGGTATATCCATGAAGGAAACACATAGGCCTCCCTTACAAGTATGCCAACCTGTTCCAGATTCTACTGTGTTCACAATAAAGGTAACAGATAGGTTTTTCCCTTCTTATCCTGCTGAGGATATGGGGGAAGGTAGCCAAGTCCAGCCTTCCCAGTCACAATGAAACATCCCTTTTTCTTATTATCACTTGCTAATGAAGGCAGCTTTTAACAAGCCCTACAATCAAGACAAGGCTGGTACTTCAGGCTTTGCAGGGTCTGCTAGTATCCTCACCATTTGAGTCTCTCTCTCCATTTGCAGTTAAATCATTCCAGTGAAGTTCTGCTAAGCATCCTTCAACATTTCTGCCTAAAGATGTTATTTACTGAAGAACTGCCAACGGAAGAGCTGTTCTCACATTTTTTTGCATTATTAGAACAATGCCCTCAATCACTTTCTCTAAGTAATTGACACTTTTCACCAGTGCTAAAATGCCAGGAGGAGAAACTTGGGAGTCAAATGGGCTTTTGTTTTGACAGTTAGCTTTGGAGGGAGGGGTATTGATTTATTCAAAGAAAATATTGCCTCAGGAGTCTAAATTGGGTGGGTTGCTAGACCTGCATTTCACAGTTCCTTCCCTAGCCCATCCCTAACATGCTTAAAATTCTCCACAGCAATTGTTTGTGTTAATGAAATATTCTGAAGAGCTCCCTTCTCAAAGGAGTTTGAGACAATACGAAGGGGTCTGGGCATGCAGAAACTAGAGCATTTGTAGGAACCCATATCTCTGAAAACTTGGAGATATGGTGTGCTTCACAGCTCGAGTCCTCCTGGGGTCTCAGGAGCTGATGGACTCAACAAGTCCATCTGACGCAGTAGCTTTCTGAGATATCACCAGGCCAGCCTTCTCCTAAGTGTTTGTTCATTGTTATTGGATAATTTCTTCCCTCTCCTGCAAAGCATTTTTTTCATTCCTGAAGACGGATTTACCAGCTGCCCTCGATTCAAATTTCACTCCCACTTTTAAATTTCTAATATAAAAGCCTTTAGAATTTGTGTGTAACTACACAGACATTAAAAAAAAAAAAAAAAAAAGCTTTCTTTTGTGACATTCTTGGACTCAGCATAAGCTATACCAACAAAAACAGTTGGCAAGGGGTTTGGCTCAACGGATGATGAACAGGCTATGTACCCTTCCTCATTCCTGTTCATAGTCACTCTCCCACTGTTTCTTGCAGTTGCTTATCTGCTCCACATTGGGCAAGTGCAGGGGGCTAAACAGACAGGAACACTGCTTTGTAGGGTTTTTTTTATTTTCTTTTGGGATAAGAAATTAACTATCCTTCTGAAATATGTTGTAGTACACAAAAGGATCTAAACCCCAAGCAGGAATTTTACAAGTTCCCCACTTAAAATATAAATATAACTTCTCTCTGTCTCCTAGGATTTTTAACAAGTATAGAAGCATGTAGTGGAGATCCCTCAAGTAAAAAAGCATACTTTTTTTTTTTTTTTTGAATAGGCATAACCTCAGAAATATCCTCAGAAAGAAATTGTATACAATATTCAGAGTTTACATTTTTTCTTCCCTTGCCCATTTTTAGCTACTGAGCTGATTATTCCTTTCCTTGACTTGTTTCCAAAATTGTTTTCTGATCTCTCTCCTGCTTCTGGCCCTTTGTGTAGCAGACTCTCCTGCCACTGTATCTTCTACATGCCTATCTACTAAAAGGTTATTTTCAAGGTATGATGTATTAAAGACATATAAAGAAGGAGGAGAGAAGTGATGAAGTGCATGGCAAAGTGAACTTGGAAAGCATGTGCAAGGCTGGTCAGTGTGTGTGTGTGTCTTCAATCTTAAACCACAACTATACTGTGCAAGCACATTGATTACAAAGGTTACATCCTTTATCAACATAGCTACAGCAGGAAATGCCTTAGTCTATAAATAAATATGCATACATGTATGTATTTGTATTTTTTTTTTTCGTTGATATTACTTGTTTCACCTGAGGTACCAGGAAGCGGACACCTCAAGGTGTGATGAGGAGGGTTCTCATCTGTACCTCATGTACCTTCTTCATGTAGATAAGATGTTTTTCTGGCTTAGCTTTACACATATGAGTAAGTAGTTTATTGGCCTTATCCCATAAGGATACTCATTTGCAGTGATAAGAGGGCCTATCAAAAGATGAAATAAAGATCATTACCCAAAGTGGAACACTGTGTACCTTAGAATGAAGAGCTAAAATGCTTCAAATGAGGAGGGCGAAACCAAATCAATTATAGTATGCCAAACAGCACACTGAGATGCATCAGAAGTTTAATAGCAGGCACAAATTAATTTATTTGCTATAGTGCATGAAAGCCAACCAAATGAAGACTCTTCTTTCACAGTTATGTAGCAATATTTAAGACTTGTCCAAGTGATGCAAGTATTCTTCACATGAAAAAAAAAATAAAATAAAATAGCAGCTTCCTTCTCACAAAGGCCAAAACATTAGGCACTTCTTCATGTATTTGGGATGCTTGTGAGATTTCACATACTATAGTTTATGTTGCAGAATACATTTTAAGCACCAATTTGCATTCTGAATATACACAACATGAACATCAAGACCCAGAAGATCCACAAGAATGTCCTATTAAATACATTTCCCCAAGCCATATAGTATCATGAACTGACACTTTTGTTTTGAAAAAAAAAAAAAAAAAAAAAAACAAAAAAAAAAAACCACAAAACCAAAAAACTCACAATGATGAAAACTAATCAAACAAAGCAAATCAAAAAAACACAAAACCATAAGGTTATTCTGATGCAAGAGAAGGCAAAGTATTCTCGTACACTTTCCATCTCCAGCTACTAATTGCTATTCCCAGAACACTCCTTGCTGACCCAGTTGCTTGTCCTCCACCAGTAAAACAGCTCTCCCAGCCATGGAGAAGTGAGCTTGCATGCATAAGAAGAGCTCCTCCCTTGCTGAAAAACCCATCCCAAAACCAGGGTTTTGAGTCCACTACCTTTGCCCTCCTTCAGGTAATAAAGCCAGAGACACAAGGGCAGATGTTTTACATTCTCTTCTTCGGTTCAGTTCTGTCTGGTTTTTGAATGTACAAAACTTTCAATTCCCTTTCTCATTGTCACCTTCGTGCTTTCTTCATTAACAAGCTGCTGAAGAGTGAGCGTCCATTTCTGCTTTTCTGTGTTTTATTTGTAACTAGCAGGGAAAGCAGGAGCATTCATAGCCTCTCAGTGAAATAAAGCACTTCTCCTTTGCTTCTCCAGAGAGAATGTCCAGAGTAGTATAGGATTGCAATTACAAATGTGAGGAGAGAACAGAACGAAGCTTGAGAGTTTTGGGGAAGAAAAATGATGGAGTTGATGATAGATACTATCTACTAGTATCTATGCTCTGTGTGGCTGTGAAAGAAGTGCAAAGAACCTGCTACCAGAACCAGCAACCTTCAGCTCCTGAACTCCAAGGACAATTAGTGCTTTATCAAGAGTTTATACTGAGGACTTCAGGTAAAATGGCTCATCTTAATCCAAGCTAATCTTAATCCAGGCCATTGCAATTTCAGTCCAGGACAATCTAACTGTCCTGTTGGCTTTACTGGGTTTCTGCCACAGCACTGATACAGCTGTGCAGCACTACCGTTACTCCGTACAGCTGTGGCACGTGTACAAAACAGCAAAGCCTTAATAACACAGAAGGCTAATATTTATTTCGAGGAGGATCTCAAAAAGAAGGTTCAAATGAGCAACCTGTGCATTAGTTTACTCAGCACAATTTTATTGGCACTGGTTTTTCCTGTATCTGGTTTCCCCAGCTTTCTACTTGATATAACTCACCAATAAAAGTCCATTTAAAAAAACCTCTACTTTTTATGTAAACTAAGAAATACAGTAACCACCTGAGCACAAACGATTTGCAAGGTGTAGTCCAACAGTGATTCAGATAAAGTTATTTAGTTATATGTCTATGGTTAAGCAGATGAAACCCAAGATGCAGGTATCACTGAAAAATGCTTTACACTATCACCTCCACATTACTCCTGAATTTAAAAATGTCTTATTTGGGTTTGGAGACAGCATTTTCCACCAAAGTCTTACTCTGCTTAGCTTATGTGGTAGACATCAAACTAAGTATACCTTTTTATAGCTTCTGTTCTCTGTGACATGCAAAATCCATGAAATGGGATCCTTGTATCCCAAATCAGTATTAACAGTACAAATACAAATAAGTGTTTGTAGGATTTTCAGCTGATCATACCTTCTGAGCTGAGACTGATTTTAGAGATGATTTACTGAAAATTGAAAATTACATTTGCAATGTCAGCAAAACTGGAGATCTGTTTTCAGATCCAAAGGAAAAAAACCTGAAAATAATAACATCAAGCAAATAGAATACATTCCAATTAAACAGTGACTTTTCTAGTTCAGCAAACCTTGTTATTAATGTAAGAATGCCTTTGGAAAAGTCACAAAGTTCAGAACACAAGAGTTAGAGCATTCATATAAATTCACTTAAACTACACTGAAGTTAGACTAAGTCCTTGTTTTTCGCTGATCCAGTTTCTTGAAGAAAATTCTGTGTGCTGTAAACCTTATATTTTTTCAGCTGCATCAGACTGTCTGATGATTCCCTACAAATGATAGTATTTCACTAATTCAGCAATGCATTGCAAAGCAGAAATGCTAAGTTCATATTTGCAGCTTACAGTATTTATTTTTGAAGGTGCTAGCTAATAATATAGCTAATAACCATAATCAGGAAAATAGCATATTGCAAACTGGAATAGGTACTGTATAAGCAATAAGGCCCAATCTCTGTTTCACGTCTGTAAAAACTTTTTCCCGGGAACAACATTAATGCAAGGTTTCAATTGCAAGGATTTGCAAGAAGTCAGATGCAGAAGCCACAGTCCTAGGCGCTGAAAATGAACTTGGTAACCCACTGGGGCAGGTGAAAAATCACACTGCTAAGCACTGTGTAGGACAGTATTATGAAATCAGGACAGAGTACAGTAAACCCCCTGAAAACCAGTCAGTGGACTTCGATAAGCTTTCTTATGTCGGGTGGGAGAAGGGGAAGGGGGAAGGAAAAGGGAGAGGACATGTATTAATAGATAACTCCGGACTCACCGATTTTGGCCAAGCTGGCCACAAGTACCCAGAGTGTAATGACATAAGGGTCCTTGACGTGGTCCCATTTAAAAGAGACGATGGCAAAGCTTTGAGGCTGACTGCTGTTCGTGGAGCTTGCCGAGCTTCTCTGTCCCAGCGCCGCTGGGAGAGCCATCAGCCCCAGGAGGAACCCCGCTCCAGATACCTGCCTCATCTCCAAGCCACACAACAAAATCCTGCTTCCCCTTCCCGGAGAATGCCCGCCTCTTCGGAGGTCCTTGGGGGCGAGGTCCTTGTCCCTTGGCAGAGACGCGAGTGTCGGCTGCGCACCGCGGGACACGGGCGCGCTCGGCGGGCGGCGGGGACGCTCCTATCCCGCCAGCGTCGGGGCGGTTCTGCCGGCTGGCTCAGGCTCCGCTTTGCAGGGGGTGGCCGAGGAGGGGTCAGGGGCTCTGTGCATAAGCAGCTGCTTCGGGCTGGGGTCCTGCTGCTTGCCCGCACCTGCCTTTATCAGGCTGATCCCGACCGGCCGGAGGCGGAGCTTTGCCGTCGCTCCCGCGGTGCGGGGACAGCGATGCCCTGACGCTGGAGCAGCTTTTTGGGCTCGGCTCCGTTCCCCCGAGGGGATGACGGCAGGCTGTGGGTTGTGTCCACCGACACATGGAGGTCAGAAAGAAGTGCCCTGGAGCTTCTGGCGCTAGGGGCCAAGGCAGCATGTCCGAGGTGGAGCCCGGGCTCCGTGCTCAGATGGGAGCCGGATAAGCAAGAGATCCACAAGTCTCGCTTTGGATGCGCAGCCCAGTGGGTCAGCCTCCCTCCCTCAAACCCTATCCTAGCCGGCTGCCATAGAGGAAATGCACTCTTCTCTGCTTTTCGGCTTCAAGCAGCGTTAGCTCACCATAGATACAAGGCAGACTGCTCAAGTCAGCTTTTCCTTCTGTCCACCAGAGAGCACTTCTTCCCCACGGTGCTCGGGGAAATGACACCAGCAGGCAAGGTTCGGCTTTCCACTTAGATCTGCTTGCAGCTGCGTGTTTTAAGATGTGCTATACTGAAAAAAAACTACCTGCCTTCTTTTACTCTTCTTTTTCTGTGGTGACAAGGTGAAACCTTTTAGAACGTTCTCACCTTCCTCTTAAAGCCTTCTTTCTTGCTGTTCACGTTTGCCTGATATCCTGGACAGTCCATGTTTGTGAGCTGTAGGCAGGTGGACCCCACGCTAATTATCACCCTGCAGTAAAAAGGCAGCAAAGCAGCGCGTTCCCAGCAAACACAGCTGAGCGCACCTTTCCTCCCACACAGCCCAGCAGCAGCAGCTCCTGCCCTCTGGTGTGTGTTCTGAAGCAACCTGAAGCTGGCCACACATGCAGTCCACTGCTTTTACAACTTTCTGCAGAAAAATACTACCTTTTTGTTTTACTTACATGGCAGCTGGCTTTATCAAGAGTTCAAAAATGAACACGACACTCTATAAATCGATTAACTGGTTAATTCAAACGATAAATTTGCATGGAATATCGTTGTTATAAAGGTTATCTATCATTATCACATAATAATCTTCTTTAGCTAAGGAACTCAAAGAGCAAAGTGCTCTTGAGTTCATGCACTGAAGATGCAGTTAGTCTTAACTCAAAGCAAGCCCACCCAGAACTTTTATAAAGGAAAATAAATAAATCTAAGCGGTGAAGAACTGGCAAATGAACTGTGAAAAACCTCCTGATGCAACATAAACCATCATAAATCACTTATTATCATTCCTTGTCTTTCCTCAACGAAATGCATTCTTTTTATATTAACGTCTATTAGATGCATAAGCAGGCTAAGGTAGGATTTTGGAAGGAATATACTTCCAGAGTATATATTTATGCTATAATCCCAACTGTATACATAGGTAAATAGAACAGTAAGTGTTGTGAACGGCATTGTACTAATATAACTGTATGATCGGGTGAAAATTAATGTGGTTTATATGGAGATGAATGCAGAATTATATGAATTTGTAGTGAATTTACTTGATTCAACAGCTAAAATATTGCCAACTTCTCTCCAAGTGAAATGAGTGCAGCTGTGCAAGCTGATGCTGCAAGGAATTGGACAAACATTTCTGGACTGAGTAACGTTGCGGAGCATAGAGCATGATAAACATGAACCTCTGAAGTCGCTTTGAGAAGCAATGTATTAATACAACCCACACGTATTACTACCAGTTTAAGTGAACAAAGTGAAGACTAGGGTGAGGATGAATGAGTCAGAGAGAGAGGTGAAAATGGATTCTGCTGAGAGGTAGGGTGGCAGAGGAAATTAGCTGGATTTGTCATGACTCATTTCAAGATATGACTGAACCTAAGGACAGCAAGTGGAGGGGATTTTTACCAGATCCCTCATTTTTAGCCTCACATCTTTTTGCAAATGGCAGGCATTTTAAGCAGATTGTGATATTTTTCTGTTTTGTTGTTGTTCTTGCTATTGTTGTTTTTAATGAACCCCCACATTTTGATTAGATTATCAGCTAGTCTGGGATGGCACAAGGGAAAAACATTAACCCCCACCTATGGCCTTAGTTAAGGATGGCCCCTGCCATAAGGGATTGTGTCTGGGTGAGTTGTCAATGTAATGAGCAGTGAAAAGGGAATGGGACAGGGAAACAAGTTGCTACATAGCACCAGATACCAGATACATTTTATCACATTATGTTCAGGGAAAAAAAAAAAAAAAAAAAAAAAAAAAAGTACTTTTCTAAAATGCTATGTGTAGTAAAAGTCCTCCTTCTTTAAGTTCCAATTTCAATGAAGATTGTTCTATTGTGTATTAGGACTCTTCTGGACTTGCTGCTAGTCAAAGATGACTGCAGAGATTTTCATGTCTGACAGCCTGCATCACCCACGCTTCCCCCCTTGTACTGTTCACATTCCCATGTTTTTGGCATCCCACTCCTTTTCTATTTCACTGTGCTCCTGGTTTCTGCCCTCCTTCCCTTTCATCCATGTCTTCTGTCAATACCCACCAAAAATCCCAAATACTGAGACTAAGGAACACTCAAAATGCTCCTTGTGTATGTTTCATCCCAGTACTTGAGCTCCCACATGACTCTCCCTTCAAATTCAGCTTTGTCATTTTTCACCACGTATCCTTCTTCCAGGTACCCACACCAGCCTGAGCAACACAAATGGGAGACTCAAGACACAAGTCACTATTAGTTTTCCTAGTTGTAAGGAAGATTGTATTTGCTGACCTTTCAAATCAGTTGTCATTTTGCTCTGTTAAAAAGGCTGAGGGAAGACTGTGTCAGAAACCATAACTACACATTGCAGAGATCAAGTGGGTAAAAGAAAGGAAATTAAAGTGCATGTCTCTGAACTGTTTCTGTGTACAGGTATTCAGCTCTCTGTAGCTTAACCTGTGAGGCAAA
>NW_010138032.1:18620-21037 GCF_000699245.1 Pterocles gutturalis | reverse complement strand
AAAAAAAAACAACCAAATTTTTTGGGGGGGGGGGGGAATGAACCTCAAATAACAAAGGCAGATAAATAGAATCATAGAATCACAGACCTTAAAGCCCATCCAGTGCCACCCCCTGCCACGGGCAGGGACACCTCCCACTAGCCCAGGTTGCTCAAAGCCTCATCCAGCCTGGCCCTGAACCCCTCCAGGGATGGGGCATCCACAGCTGCTCTGGGCAACTTTTCTTTAGGAAGTTTTCACATGATCAGAATGGTATTCCTGGTCAAAGTCACAGAGGAAGGAAAAACTTCAGAGCTGACGATGATATTATTATAATATTATTATAAGATTATAATCTGCCTAATTCAGTGCAAAGACATAATTTTGAATCTCATCTGTTTCAGGTCAATGCCCTGATATTGATCATGACTCAGAAGAAACTAAGACGGTCCTGATTTAATTTTGTTCTGCACTGAAGCAAAAAGAATTGTTGAAACTTCAATCTTTGAGAAAAAAAAAATATCGAAAACTGGTTTCCTACCAGTTTGACCTTTTAAAAACATTTAGATTAGCACACAAATCTTTGCACTAACTGGGCTAGAAGTTACAATCTATTTGAAGAAGTCTGCAGGTGGTATTTCAAATGCCAGTTTCAAAGGAAAGCAGCACATGTTTTTTTAGTCAGCTGGGCAGTAGTGGAGTGGAATGGGAAGAGGTGATCCTTTGCTCCTGGTGTAAAAAGTGAGCGATTCTTTGAAGTAGAAGGGCTCTCTACATAGAACTGAGGGAATCTAAGCTGGATTGCTGCTTATCTCCCTGAAGTTCCAAAGGCCAGGAGGTGCAGCATGCACATGGCATGCACTTCCACATTACCAATCCAGCGGCCATAAACGAACTTACTAAGATCAGTAAACAAATGTGGAAACAGGAAGAGGGATATTTTCTAAACATGCAAAATAATTTGACACTCTTATATTTAACAATTAACTACATCAATCTGCTTTGACTAATTTCTGGCATCTGGAAGGCTTGATCGGAGTTATTGTTACTGAATTTTTCAATAATTCCTTTTAGAATAAAATATTATATTTTGAAAAAAAATAACTTTATAATGACAATTTAAAAGGGAAAACAAGAAAGTAACTGATTAGAACATTACTCTCATGAAGCTGTACAAATAAAATTATGCAGTGGATCCAGGTTTCATCAGACTAACATATTTTAAACTGTTCTTTCCTACAAAGTCACGCTTTTGGAAATACAGAAAAATAAGCTGCACAGCTGCAGACAAGGGTTACTAATTTTATCTGCCACATGAAAATAAGAATCCACACAGTAAAGAAGACATTTAGAGAACCTTTCTGGATTTTAACTGTTGTACCCACCTTGGGGTCACTGTTCAACGTTATGTCACAGGGACACCCCCACATCTTTGGGAGCTGCTGGAGAATTTCTGTCTGGGACTAAGGATTCAATCCTGTCACTTGCCTCCTGGCTGCACATTCTTACTGTTTTCCTTCTGTTTCCCTGTTGGAGCTTTTGATAAGCCATTTCTGCCTTCAGTCCACGGTAGTCCTGAGGTGAGGTGCTACTAAAATCAGAGGTACTTGTTCTGAAAGGTCCTCACCATCCTAATCTCAGTTCAAGACATCATCACATTTACATACTGTACCCTAGTCTTAAAAAGTGAAGAAAAATGCATGAAAATGCAGATAATACTGAAGAGAGATACAGGAAGATGAGACTATGAGGGCTGCCTTGGTCACTAAATCCAGTCTCCTGGGATTACAGGCATCATTGTGTATTTCCTGCATAAATCGACCAAATGTTGTCTTGAAAGTGTCATCTCAAATACTTTCTGCTGGTTAGGAATATTAATATAATTTCTAGCCTAAATTTCATCAGAAAGTTCACAGCCATAAGCATTGTCCTTTACCATTGTTTCTTCTTTTGATCTTTTTTACCCTATAAAAATAATCATACTCATAGAATCATAGAATCACAGAATGGTTTGGGTTGGAAGGGACCTTAGAGATCATCCAGTGCCACCCCCTGCCATGGGCAGGAACACCTCCCACTAGCCCAGGTTGCCCAAAGCCTCATCCAGCCTGGCCTTGAACCCCTCCAGGGATGGGGCATCCTCAGCTCCTTTGGGCAACCTGGGCCACTGCCTCACCACCCGCACAGAAAAATATTTATTCCTCAGATCTCATCTAAATCTCCCCTCTTCCAATTTAAATCCATTATCCCTCGTCCTGTCACTACATGTGCTTTTAAAAAGCCCCTCCCCATCTCTCCTGTAGCCCCCTTTCAGCACTGGGAGGTGCTGGAAGGTCTCCCCGGAGCCTTCTCTTCTCCAGGCTGCACACCCCCAACTCTCTCAGCCTGTCCTCGCACGGGAGCTGCTCCAGCCTCGGCCCCTCTCCCCGGGCCCCCCC
>NW_010138032.1:3622-18535 GCF_000699245.1 Pterocles gutturalis | reverse complement strand
AATCCCCTCCCTCGCCCTGCTGCTCACGCTGCTGGGGATGCCCCCAGGACACGGTTGTCCTTCTGGGCACTCAGCATTTCTTTTAACCTAACCTAGGTCAACTGAAGCTAGTCTGTGTTTATACAACAGGCTTTCCTTTGAAAATAAGCTTGAATTAATCCCTCTTGAGCAGAGCCCACCAGGATATCCACAAGTGAGGTTGTATTAAGCCTTGTAGGCTGGTAACAGTACTTCCTCATCGCCTCTGAAACACATGGCCTAAAACATACCAGAATGGTGTTTGTTTTAAATGGCTATATCCCAGAACCTATCACAAAACTCCTTCTGACATCAGGTAATATACCCAAGTCCCACCCTTTTCTACTGGTTTGCAATGAATGAGCTCCTAGCTTACAGATGATTGTTTGTTGCTATTGCACGATCTTTCATTTCATAGTGTGCTTTCATTATCTCAATATTACTCAAGTCCTCGGTGTCATAATGTTCTTTCAATACCATCTTTCTCTGTATGGATGACAACTCCTTTGCAGCATCAGCAAATCAGCTGTGGATGCCAAAAGCACTGATGAAAATATTAGACAAGATGGACTTTAAGGTGCAACCCTGAGGTATTCCTCTTTTGACCTCCTTCCAGCCTGATTCTGCCCCCCTCCCTCTCCTTTTCAAGAGCAGTTGTCTCCACAGATCATTGCAGTCTAAAACCAACAGCTTAGCACCTTGGCAAACAGAAAAATGAGAATGCGGTATTCCTGCACGAAGTTGTGGTAAACATCTTCATGCCCTGAAATATGAACATTGTCCCTGTACCTCTAACTCCGCTGCTTATACATCACAAACCTCCAGTTATAGATGGGCTGAAGGAACATGCAATTCTGTTGCAGCATGGCATTCACTAACAAATGAGGCAAAATTTCCCAATGATTGTTAGCTTAAAAAAAAAAAAAAAAATTAAAACCTGCTGAGTCAAAAACAAAACCAGCTTCCATCAGGGTCACATTTTTTGGAAATTGTCAGCTCAATAGATTTAGCTATTTAAATTTTTAATTTATTTAGTTGTCCACACATAGAGCCAGCAACTCTATCTAAAAACAGGCCTTCATAAAACTTGAATTTTTAAACCAAATCAGAGTTTATGACAGTTAGGGAAAACCACACAGTCAGCAAAAGTTGCTATGATCAGGTTGAAGAACTGTGACCATGCAGAAGAACTGGGGATTTCCTATAAAATTTCCTCAGATACGTGAGAAAGTTTGGAGTTGGATTTGAGTAAGAGGCACCAAGCTATGTTTCGCTGCTTCAATGAACTGGTCTTGCAGTTTCAAAAGATGTGGTGAGCTTACCTAACATCTCATCATTGAGAAGCAGAAATTTTGAGCACTCATCTAACATGCTCCTTAGGACTGGAGCATCTCGTCTATGAAGAAAAGCTGAGAGAGCTGGAGAAGGCTCAAGGGGGAATCTCATCCATGTATATAAATGCCTGAAAGGAGGGTGCAAAGAGGATGGAGCCAGGTTCTTTTCAGTGGTGCCTCTGGGTCCTGTCACTGGGCAATGTTCACAGGCTGAAACACAGAAGTTCCCTCTGAACATCAGGAAACACCTTTCCACTGTGAGGGTGGCCGAGCACTGGCACAGGTTGCCCAGAAGGGTTGCAGAGTCTCCATCGTTGAAGGTATTCACAATGTGTCTGGACACGGTCCTGGGCAACCAGCTGTAGGTCACCCTGGTTGAGCAGGGAAGCTGGACCAGCTGTTCTATGGAGGTCTCTTCCAGCCTCAACCATTCTGTGACTCACCAGCAAAATGGGAGAGGCTCACAGCTTGTGTCTGTTTCTGCTTCTTCACCACCGCACCTTGCTGCTTACCCTGTGCTGGCTTTAACAGTCAACAGAACCATCCCTGACATCAATCTCATAGCTCAGCAAAAAATACTAGAATAGTTTTCTACTGAGTTAGTAGGCTGACCTGGTCCACTGAAGGCCCAACAAGCTCCACAGCTTGTGCAAGGGAAGAGATCAGGGCCATCTGTACCAGAGCAGGGAAAAGAGGAACAAACAGACACAAGCCAAAGCATAAAAATTTTTCCCTTTTCACAATGGTGAGCAGTTCAGTTGAATTGATTTCAATTTAATTGAAAATACAAGCAAATAACTTGCTTTTACCTCATTGTGTTCCTTAATCTTCTACCTTTTCTATCATCTTCTGCAAAAGAATGGTTTTTAATTAAAAAAATTATTAAAAAATATAGGGCTGTCATTTAATTCATTGAAAGCCCACTTTTCTTGAAATGAAGAAGTCTAATATTGATTTTTTTTTCCAAAAAGTATTCCTCTCTGGACTATATTTGATAGTGAATCATAAACAGTAGGCCTATTATAAATTAAAAAAAAAAAAAAAGAAATAAAGCATTAAGATTTTGCCAAGGTAGCTCACAAATTACAAACATATTTCCCAAAGTTTTCCATGCAAGTGTGGTTTTTATGATGCCACAATTGGGAAATCAACATCACACCTGGGCATCAACAAAAATCTACTTTTCCCTGTGTCCCTTATTTCATAAATGTCGTGCTTCACTGACTCCTTGAGTTACTGGGTGCTTAGCAAAGCAAGCATCAAACACTATTGTAGGGATCCAGATACATTTACAGACTTACTGATCTTAATATTAATACAGGGCAGCCAACAGTGCATAAACAAAGTTTTCATTTTTACTTCTGCTTATTACTTATACTTGATTTAACTTTTACTGTGAAAAGAGGAACCACTGAGAAGTACAGATAATAATTTTCTTATTGAGATTCAGTAAAACAATTTTTACTACTCCTTCTGAAAATGTTTTAAACTATGATCTCAACCTTCCACATGCTTTTCTTTTTTTCTTCTCTTAAACAAATTGAAAAACTTCCTTAATCTACTTTTACATGTCCATTTTTACTTTATTTTTTAACTAAATGTCATCGAAATTTTGTTCTAGAGAGAGAGAGAGAGACACGGAGAGACTATCTCAACAGTGCAATATTCTGTATCCGAAAGTAACCGCACAATCTAGATGTTATTGCTGCTCTATTGCCTCGTACACCAACTATGACAGTCACTGTCGGGTCAGGCAATAAAGTTTTGGTTTCTACTAAACCAGTTGGCATCACGTTGCACTGCCATGTTCTGTGCTCACGACCTTGCAACAGCTACCTTTATCCCACTCCTCCGGGTCAGACCAGGGGTGAAAATAACCAAAGCCACGCTGAAGGAGTAAGTACTTTCCAAAGCAAGGAAGTAAGCCAGCATACCACACACAGGCTTTATCACCCACTATAATCTGGTGTTCACTACAGACACGAACATATGCTGCATATTACAGTTCTCATTCTTTGGTTAAATCGGAGATCTTCTTGAACCTCAAGGATGACGTATTTATGATTCAAGAAAAGAATCTGGCTTTCTGGACCTACTTGCATAGAGCTCCGAAATCGCTGAGAGCAAGGAAAATGTCAAAATGAGTATGCTGTCCCACTTTGAGAGACTCATTATATACAACCTTAGTGGCATTAAAACACAGACATGAGGAAAAAAAAATTATATCTGTGTTGAATATCAAATGATCTAATTGTGTTAATTAATTAATCTGGCTCTACGTACTACATGAGGGCACTGCATCCTTGAATACTATAGGCTGATCGCCAGATTTAAGGATGGATCAAATTGCTTGTCGTATCATCTCCTTATTTATACTGGTATTTATAATCTTTAGATAAGATCAAATGCTCTTGATTATCAGTGGTGATAGATCTAAAAGAAATATTAAAAATCATCTCTGCTTCTCATTTTTCTCTTGAGCAAATGCATTTTCTTCTCTCTCCTATAATAAACTATGGCAGATTCAATTCTGCTTTCTTGATGTGTAAACAGGTGTATCATAATTTAGCTGATGATATTAATATAAGACACTATTAATAAAACAATATTTACTTTTTTGTTATATCTATGGGAGTATGCTTATAATGGTTTGTAGGCTGTGGGAGAGAGGAAAGAGGAAGAGGCCCAAAAGTATTTCAGTGGAAGTAAGCCATTGAAATTCTTTTGATATTCTCTAGACTACAATGTATGGAGAAAGAAGAAGTCTATTCAGTTAGCTGCTTCAAAACCTGCAGGGTGCTAAGAATTGTAATAGAAATTGGAAAACAAAATTCAAACAAAACTCCAGTAATAAAAACACAGTTTCCTTCCAGGAAAAAACACCAGAGGCATACTTATCCCGTTCTCCAACTCCTTCCTAGGCATCAGGTATTTACCACTGTCAGAGAACTAGGTGACTGGTTTGAATCAAGGTGACCCTCCTCACATTCTTATGCTCATATTACATTAAGCCCTAACCGTGGTGCTCATCAGTAACGTTTAACGTGAAACTTCATGACCTGGAAAAAAATCTAAAAAAGGAAAAAGAAGCTAAACAGTGTCAGTTTCTCATTATAGGGGAGGTTTCTGAAAGGTCAGGAAGTTTCTGAAATAGAATGCAGTACTGTATGAGCAATACAGCTCAAAAAAAAAAAAAAAAAGAAATCTAAAATCACCAGCAGGGGTTGCATTTACTAAATATTTGGAATTATTAGGTTCTGTATAAGCAAAAGACATTTTCATAAAATAACTAAGCATTTGAGCCTGGAGACTTCTGTAAAAATAAAGAGATAGGATTTAGATTTACAGAACAGAGCATTCAGTGATTTTATCATTTTGTTGTTCCCACCCCTAATTTCTAGGATTGTAATTATGGACTGAGTGATTTTTTTTTTCTGTTGATGAGAATTGAATTTATTATCCTACAATTTCACAGAATATTTCCTTGTTCCTGTTATGTGATGGAAAGAACAAAATGTTCCACCTTTCCTGTGTTATTTCACCATATACAACTACCATATACCATCTGACATCATACAATTCTTTCCCCTTGTTCTTTAGATGCAAGATTTCTCCCATGCTTCCTTAGCGTCACCTTGTTCTGAACTACCACTTCAGTATTTCAGATTTGGATACAGGTTCATTTAACCTTACATTATACACCTCACTGGAGTTAGGACCATGTGTACTTCAGCATTCTGTATTAAATGCAAAGACAGAGGCTGTCCATAGGGAAACTCAGGGCATTCCAAAAATAAAAATTAATGACCTTCCACAGGTGTCTGTTTATGCTTTGTATATTGAAGGTAAGGTTAAGGGTGTCTACTTTCATCATTTAGCCATCTCAATGATACTCTTACAATAAAGCGAGAAGAACGTTTACTGAAGTTATGGATAGTCAATAAAATATTCTAAATAAGATTATAATTTCAACTTGTGTGGTTTTTTCATTCTTTTCCGTACATCATCTCTTTTTATTTTCCTTTTTTTTTTTTTTTTTTTTTTTAAGTCTAACAATTAGGTGGATTATTTGAGTTGTTTTTTGGTTTTGGGTTTTTGGGGGTTTTTTTGTTTGTGTTTGTTTTTTGAGTTGACAAAAATTATTTACATACAACCTATCCTGAAGATGATAGAATTTACTTAGAATTTTATGAATTGTGGTCCAGATCCACAAACCCCCAATAAAATACTTTGCTTTAATCAACAGTGACTTTCACCATTGCTAAGCCAGTTCCTCTCCAGCTCCTCACAGTTTTACATTTCCTTGACTAGTTTCTGTAACATAATATCACTTGCATATTTTTTAAGTGTATGAAATTGGAAGTTATTACAATTTAAATTTAAATACACCTGAAACCAGGGAGTGGTATTCACATTCACTTCTCTTAAGGAGGGAGATTAAGGCTTGATCTCTACTGATTCAAAAGTTATCAATCAATTGCTACCAAGAAAACTATATCAGCTGAAAACTTGTTTTCTGAAGCACTAGTTGCAAAGGCTAGAATCTCTTTGCAATTTTACAGTTATATAAAAACGACTCGTATTTTCTTCTGAGCTAATGAGAGTATGATCTTATTTTAGATCAAATAAGACATTGCTTTAGTTTGCAAGCTGAACTATAACCCTCAGTACACTCTAAGCTTGGCAGTGTAACAAATGCAACAACAACAAAGCCACTTCGACCTCTTGTTCTTCCTTGCAGCTATGAGTGACTTCCCATATACCAAACACAAAGCTTAATATAATCTTGGTCATTCTTCTCCCTCTTGGGGGTCTTTGTAAATTGTATTGCTTTAGGAAATCGAATACAGTGACTACCCCACCAAAGATACTCCAGAGAGGTGGGGAATACACAGTTAGCCAAAAAAAGATCTGTCTATACTTGTAGGATTTTTAAGGTTGTTTTTTGCCTGCTGCATGTTACCGTTTGGAGGTCATATTGCTATCTGGCGTATTTTAAGTGTTTTAACAGAAACTACAAGATTCTGTTCAAAATAAAAAACTACCACAGACCTTGTCTCTTACAGCTTTTTCCCCAGAAAACTCGCTTTATTGCACTTGATTTTGTATTGAAAATTTATGTACATTCCAACATGACCATTGAAATACCTTCTGTAGAAAATATGTTTTTAAGGCAGGTTGATAGCTCATGGCAGAAAAGCAAATGGTTATTCTGCACCTGGGATTCTGGGAAGGCAGACAGCAATATTTTTACTTGTGGAATTAGGTAGTCGTACCTGGGATCATAAAGGTATATAGAAATTAGGGCTTTGCTTTTTTTTAATTTGCATCGAATGCACTCGAGAGAGGGCTTTTCTATGCTTCTACTTTTTTTAACATAGAGTATAGCTATACATGGGAAGATTCTATAAGGACTACAGAACAAATGAAATATTGACATAACAAGAATCTGAAGAGGGAGAAAAGGAAAAAGCATTCTTTTAATCCAACTGTTAAATGTTTGCTGTTGCTTTCTGTTATTTAATTCCAATAGCTAGAGAAAATTTTTTAAAAACCCAACCAACCAACAACCACAAAACACAACAGAACAAGGGAAAGATCCAACATTTTAAAATCATACATGAAAGAATGACTACAAAATACAGGAATTCTTTGAAATGGCCAAGTGGGCTACATGAAATCAATTTAATTTTTTCATTCACTGGCTACATCTCTAGAATTGAAGCAAAATAGCATTGGTTTGGGTGAAATCACAATAAAAGGTCATACAACATTTTTAAAAAGGAAAACAATAATTTCAGATAAACCTGAAATCCTTCACTCTAGAAAAAAGAAAAAGCAACCTTAAACATTTCTTTCCTAGGTTACTTAACCTCGGGGGTTTTTGCATATGGTGAAAAAAAAAAAAAAAGCAAAACAAAAATTGCTTTCAAAACAAATCATTTAATTCTGAATCATTCAAATTCAGTAGTTCAGACATTTTAGTATTTTCATCACTCACCAATTTTTTTCAAGTAAAACATTTTCTAGTAAATAGTTAATTCCTCTTGGAATTATGGTTAACATTGAATTCACTTTTAAAATAATTTATGTTGTATTTAGCTATAAAGAAGAAAGATGGAAGCTGTCTTCATATGCAAAGTCATAATTACCTTTAATCTCCAAGTTGATTTATTGTTAGTGCTGAAATAATTTGCCCTAAAAAAGAATTTGAAAGCACAACTAATTGTCTTCTTTTGACCTATTAATAAGGTAGGTACTGATACACAGTAACACCAGGCTGGGATGCGGCTTCCATTTCTGTTTCCAGTGCTTTGTTTGTAAAGACTGGCTGAGTGGGATAAATTGTTTTGATGCTGATGGCTCTGTACTGAGTTCATTTTTGGCAATCATAATTGATGAAGAATAAAAGTGTTCCAGCACTGTTCCATTAGGTGTAGCAGAAAACCATGTTTTCCTATTATTAATTGTAATACCCATGACAATAAACGAGATGACACAGATCAATAGGAACAGAAATATTTGGAAAACAAACTTGCACTGTATTAATACAGAGTGTTAATTCCCTAACACACATCCCGTAATTCTTCCAGTTTACACTAGGTCTCTAATTGAGTACAACTCGTTATCCTGGTACAGTAACATACGAAGAAAGAAGTGAGCTAAGGTTTAGCATATCGGAAACAAAGTTAATTTCAAAACGCTGGTGTCTAGACTCTGTCTACTAAAAGACAGTCCGTGCTGAAGGAGGCGTGAAGTACAAGGAGTTGTCAAGCTCACCCAAAAGCAGAGTTTGCTTAGTCTCATTTACATTCGGTCTGAACAGGTCTGACACTCGATTTAGTTTGTTGTATTTTCAGAACATGAAATTCTAAGTGAAGTGCCCCAGCTGCCCTGCAGCTGCTTCAGGGAAATTGAAGTTCATGTAGCTGTCAGTATTCTTCTAACAGATTATTAATCAGAATTGACAGGAATTACAATTTCTCTGGGCAACCGCAGCAACCTGGGTGGGAATCAACCCTCATCCTTCGGGCTGACCCAATGTGAAGGTTGCCCAGAAGCCACAGACCCATGAGACCCATACTAACACTTCAGGATCCCCACTGCAGAGATGGAGATTAAGCTCCCAAGACCCTCGGTGGCAAAGCAACAAAAAAACATATTAATGTTCTGGATCAAGAAATCAATATTTTCTGACAAATTTTTGTTTCACTGCAAGGTTTGGGACTAATTGCAGTGTGAAGTGGATGTACCAAGGAGCGAGAAATGTCTGTGAAACTTTCCCAAGCGATCCCAGAAAACGCCTGCTATGGCAGCGTGCCTCTCTGCCCCCGTGGAAAAAGAGAACGCGGCGCGGTCCTCTCTGCTAAAGACAGTGGGGATGCAAGCTGGCTCTTTTTTTGCATCTCCTCAAACACTGAGCAACCATAGGGCATCAGCTACGAACGGCCGCTGGCCCTCTGAGGTATGGATGCAGAAATTATCAGAATGTCAATAGCAATGAAATAACTACACAGTGTATCTGGGAAGAGCTGGCAAGCCGCCCTAAGTTCTTGCTGGCATTTCTGGCTTTGTCAGCCTGGATATATGTGACTGACTGAATACAAGCATTCTTACTTTCTCCCTTCCCAAGTTTTAGGCGAAGTTCTTAGCATGAACGGTCCCAGCTTTCACTGTCGAGGTGTAACCACAGGACACTCATTTACAGGACTTCTAATAACGAGAGAAGAGATAAATGACGGAAAGTCAGAGAACTTGTTTTTAGGTATTCAGGGAAGCCACAGTATCAGCAGCCAGAGCAATGAAGAAAATTGGAAACACCTGAGATGAAGAACAGGGACATGGTGGGCACAGGGTAAAAGAGCACAGTGAGACTCTGGAGGAGTTATTTTTATGCGGAACAGAAAGGAAATGCCCTGAAATAGAAAGAGAGGTGTGTAGTGAGCCGGGCCTAGGGCCATGGTTCCAGCACACACTTCATGTCTTGATGCTTCTTCCTAATTTTCTCTTACTGGGAACCAGTGCTCTTCTTTCTCAGATCTATACTGCTTCTTGTATCTGGGATGAATCTCTTGTCTCGCAGTAGGTCAGTGATGGTAGATTCTGTAATGCTGGAGACCGGCTCTAAGAAGAGAGGCAAGCACAAGAGGAGGAAAGCTGATTTGCCACTCCTTCCCTTTTAATGGGGGATTTGTGACAGTGTTGGCCAGCTATTCTACAGCCGAAGAAGTAAAAACATTATTAGATTTTGCTGGGGGGAGAGAAATAACCAAAATTCTCTCTTTTATTTGGGGTGAATTTTTGCTGTCTCATGTGTATAAAAGAGGAGGTGTGTATCTCAGCATGTTTGATGAGTCATGCCATCACAGTAAACTCTCTTAGCACTCAAGGAATCATACTTTTAAGGTGAAGTAAGATAAAACTAGCATACTATTACTAGTATTCTACTGCAGTGAAAGTCTCCTTCAAACATCATTACATACAACTCTGATACTTTCTTAGTTATATTAATTTTAACTTACCATAACTCCATTAGTTTCAAGAGGGTGGATCTCCATCTCTTTCTTATCAGCTGTTATACCATTGCCATCCTGCCTTTCTCCTCTATTTTACAACCTCCCACAGCTCTGGAGCGACACTGCAGAACTTCTGCTTCCCCTATTGATACACACTGAAAGGGAATTTGCATCTGTGCCAGAAGCTGGAATGGAATAGCTTCTGTCTGCACTAGGCAATTAGGCTCTGCTAACGACATCTTCTGCAGCTGTGGCTCACATGCAGGGTGGCTCAAGAGCCCATTAAGAGCAGCTATTAATGAAAGCAAGATAATTCACCTGTCCCATTAACACACTTTGAATTTTCTGAAGACTTTACTTTTCTTTTGGATTTCTCAGCTGGTTTAGTCATAGCCATGAGGACTTGTCTGTAACAGACTTTGTTGTTCACACTCCTTTTAGCTGCCACTCCTGGAATAGTTCAAATTGCATACCTGACTATCACAGCCATCTGACGATCTGATCTTGTCAAGTAGATATTTCTGAACAGAAAAAATGAGTAAAGCATTTCCAGACAAGAACATTCCTATTTTCTTGAACAACAGGACAGCAACAAAAATAAAAGGATCAAGGCAACAAAAGGAAGAATTTTACATGATCATTAAAATCTTTAAAACTGAAAATTGCAAGAAAAAACAATAACATTAGAAAATCAATATTATCTTTGCTTCTATTACTCATTGATCAAATAAAAAGGGGGTCTCATAGCATAAACAATATGAAGTACAGATACATGCTAGTCACTGGTCACCATTTCTGTCTACAGGCTTTTCATCTCAAAGCTAGCTTAAATTGCCTGAGGCAAAGCCTGTAGTATGTTTTTGCTTTTCCAGAGGCAAACTTTGTTGCTCCTGAAACTCTCATGCCCTCCTACTTATCTGAGGGTATAGTCAAGTCAGAATTTTGAACCATAACTGTAGATAAAGAAATTATTGCCACTGAAGAAAGGAGGGTGCATACATTGAGGCTTTGAGCAACCTGGGCTAGTGGGAGGTGTCCCTGCCCATGGCAGGGGGTGGTACTGGATGGGCTTTAAGGTCCCTTCCAACCCAAACCCTTCTGTGATTCTATGATGCTACGGTCTGCTACAACAGAAATTAAAGAACACTAAGAACCATGCACTGAAACAACTGTCAGCGGTAATATTTCCTCCCTGTTGCTATAACACACTAAGAGCTCAAATGACCACAATCTAGGTCAATATACCTTTTAACACAACGTTAGATGGGTACGACGGAAAAATTCTAATTGGACTGAGATTTTGACTGAAATAACTTTGAATTAAGTCATTTGGCTCCGAGAAGTCTAGATGACTTAAAGCACATTGATCTCAGTGTTTAGGTACACTCAAACCTTTACCTTAAAGTAACAGTGTAAAGGTGTCTTGACATGTGTTGGTGTACTGGGGTAGTCTGCAGCTAGGAGGGAGAAGCATTTTCTCAGACTGTGGAAGAGATAACACAGGAATAGCAGTGACTGCTTTCCTAAACATTTGCAAAAAAAAAAAAAAAAAAAGGAAAAAAAAAAAAGTTACTGTCAGACAGACAAGACACACAGCTGCTTGCTTTGGAACACCAGGTAACAGTCATACCAGTTTCAGGCTGTGGTTTCTGAGTCTGCTTGTGTCACTTGGAAACATTGACCAGTGTTCTGCACCTCACTGGGGTCAGTTTCCTACCCTGAGCCCTCACCTTGCACTGCTCCAGGGCTGCTGCCGCTGCCAGTTTCTGGCTTCCAAGGCCAAACAACCAAGGTGAGTGAATCCACTCTGAATTCTCCGTGTCCCCCTGCACTGCGATGCTCAGTGTTTGGTGCAGACAGCAGAGCTGCAGCCCATGGCACCAGCAGAGCGCCTATGCTCCGCTTCCCCTCCAGCACCCACGCGGCTCACTCCTGCGAACCACCTGCGAACAAGCAATGGGAAGCACCTGTACAGCACACATGGTGTTGTCTTTGCACTCTGCCCAGGAGGAAAAACAATTCAGTACGTTATTTCAACAGGAAGAAAAATACACAGAGACCGAAACACGTAACTGCATTTTTACGGTGAGGACCCAGACCCCTGAATACCAACCGGCAGATGCAACCTGTTCTTTCAGGAGGTGTTAGTAACTGGTCAGTAACTTACCAAAGGAGGACGGTGAAAGCGAAGTGTCTTTGTTGTTAAACCACACTGAGCTGTTACGAAGGCTCTTGTGGAGCGGATCGCTTTTAAAAAATTACTCACCCTTTGTAGACACGTACATGCTTTTCCTTGTGACAGGATTATTAACAGACAATTAACATTTCCTTTTTGTGTGGGCTTCTGCTGGCATTTTAGCAGATCTGCACAAACTGGCACAAGGCATACTTATTTGTCTTTCACCTTTTGACATTTGTGGATGGACTTCCTACAGAGAACATTTGCCAAACAGGAGTATTTAGCTGTTTAATAATAATTTTGATATCAAAGTGAGACAAAACAGAAAAAAAAGAGATATTAGTAACCATAGCCATGACAAACTAATAGGAAATTGCTCTCTAGCTGCTGTCCTAGACTAATGTGTGGATATTAACCCATTAGGAACACGCCTCTCTTCTTGCATTATCCCCTACAACTGTGCGTATTGTTTCATACTTCATTACCTTCTGTATTTCAGGACACAGGAATATTGATATTTCTGATGAATCAGGGAATTCTATTGGCCATAGCCTATCATTAACCAGAGAGAGAACAAAGGGCCATTTCACGACCTTTGGCTCTTACCTGGGAATCTCTCTGAATAACCTAACTAAACTCGTATGCATATGCGGAGTCTTAACAACCACTTTCAGGAAGCTCTGGGCTGCTCATTTCAGTATTAATCATATCTATTTGTATTCTGTAAGTTCCTTAATTATTAATACCAGAAGATAGGAGGTTATCTGAAAACCTCTCCCATTCTACTTCCTCAAGAAAAAAGACTTTACAATGTGCCCCAAAGTTCGACAACTTGGCCTGGTGGAGATATGCAAACTGAAAAATACAGGGTTTTCTATCAGGTGCTGGTCTTCACACTACTGCCTCCAGCGACTGTCAGCTCTGGACACCCAGCAAATTGCCAGTGATACTACAGACAGTAAGATAAAGACTTCCCAATGACTGCCCCAAGCCATCCAGTAGCCTTGAAATACAGAATTAGCATGATGAAATGAGTGCTGAAGCACGTGAATAGCCTACACATGCTTTCTAGTCTAAGGCAAATATATTTTGCACTGTAAAATTCCTGCAATGTAGAAATGCACCACAGAAGCCTTTTAGAAAATTCTGGCAAACAAGTAATATTTACTGAATACACTGAGGAACAAACAGTACCGGCAGAATGTATCCATGTTATTTTAGAGCTTTATTTGGCTGCATATAGAGTTAATCAAATACTCCTAAAAGCATTTCCCACATACATGATTTAGTAAGTAACAGCACCGTATAACAGCCCTGAGACATACTACTACATGCACATTAGCAGCCAAGTTCAAATCTGGGAGAATATTGGAAAAGTCTAGATACAAAAATGCATTGAGCCCCCACAATCACGTACACACAGGAAGCAGAGCTGGATCAAACAACCACTGGATGCTTTAATGAGTATACATTCCCTAAGAGAATAAGTTGTTATTATCTGAAAGATAACCTCATTGGTTATCTGCCTCACTGGGATCCAAAGCTCAGCCCACCTCTGGGAAACAAAAAGCAACAACAAAAATATGGCCTCAAGGCTTCCCCCACAGCCGAGGACAATGATGCAGAAGTGATTCGGGAATATCTGAACGCCGGTCAGCCTTTGCCTGGCACCACGACAAGGGAGGACAGGGCCTCCACTGATGCACTCTCCCCTACTCAGTCTCTTCACCAACTGCATCCAGCCAAGGCCTGAATGTCCTTCCAAAAGGCAGGCTATACCTCTGGGCACAACCCCAAGCAAAGGTTGGTGTTTAACCTTCCTTATGGGAGTGGGAGTCCCAGGAAGCACTATGTCCCAGAGACACGCCTCAGGGGCAAAACCTATACATTGTTTCCTCATTGCTTCAAGGGGATAATAATTTACTACTCAATCAGCGGTGCTGGCCATCACCTAGGGGCACATCTGATGTAAGGCTTAGGCTGTTTCTCCTCCATGTTTTCTGTCTGCCTGCGTGCTCTGAGATAGCTGTGGGTGTTGACACGGTAGGCAGCCTGCAAGAGAAAGGAAAGAAAGTGCATGTAAGGGGGTCTTTATTCTGCTATTCCTTTTGTAGGTACCTAGTACAGAGAAGTCACCAGAGAACTGAATCTCTGGCTGAATTCATGCAGAAATTCTGTCCTCCACAACACCTGGCATTTTCCTTTTGGTGCTTAGTTCATCTTTTCTATATGAATTAGATTTACTGCTTCTTTCTAACTGATTTTTTACCTAGTTGTAGGCAAAGGAGTAGAAGGTGGTATTTACTGATGGAAAAGGGAGACCAAACAAGGAGGTGATTGGTGACAGGCAGCACGGCGTCACTAAGGCCAAATGGTGCCTGATAAACTTGGTGGCCTTTTACCATGGGGTTACAGCCTTAGTGTGTAAGGTAAGAGCAACTGACATCATCTACCTGGACCTGTGCAAAGCCTTTCACACTGTCCCGCATGACATCCTTGTGTCTAAATTGGAGAGACATGGATTTGATGGAAGGACCACTCACTGCATAAGGAATTGGCTGGATGGTTGCACTCAAAGAGTTGTGGTCAATGGCTCAATGTCCAAGTGGAGACCAGTGACAAGTGGTGTTCTGCAGGGGTCGGTACTGGAACTGGTGTTTAACATCTTTGTTGGAGACATGGACAGTGGGGTGGAGTGCACCCTCAGCAAGTTTGCCAATGACACCAAGCTGTGTGGTGTGGTGACACGCTGGAGGGAAGGGATGCCATCCAGAGGGACCTGGACAGGCTGGAGAGGTGGGACCATGCCTCATGGAGTTCAACAAGGCCAAGTGCAAGGTCCTGCACATGGGTCGGGGCAATCCAA
>NW_010138032.1:0-3462 GCF_000699245.1 Pterocles gutturalis | reverse complement strand
CTCCACTCTCGTGAGACCCCCCCCTGCAGTGCTGCATCCAGCTCTGGGGTCCTCAGCACAGGACAGACACGGAGCTGCTGGAGCGAGTCCAGAGGAGGGACACAGAAATGATCAGAGGGCTGGAGCACCTCCCATGTGAGGACAGGCTGAGAGAGTTGAAGGCTCCGGGGGCGAGACCTTAGAGTAGCTTTCCAGTGCTTAAAGGGGGCTGCAGGAGAGATGGGGAGGGGCTCTTCAGGGAGTGTAGCAACAGGACAAGGGATAATGGTTTTAAGGTGAAAGAGGGTAGATTTAGACTAGACATTAGGAAGAAATCTTTCACTGTGCGGGTGGTGAGACACTGGCCCAGGTTGCCCAGAGAAGCTGTGGATGGCCCATCCCTGGAGGGGTTCAAGGCCAGGCTGGATGAGGCTTTGGGCAACCTGGGCTAGTGGGAGGTGTCCCTGCCCGTGGCAGGTGGGTTGGAACGTGATGATCTTTAAGGTCCTTTGCCACCCAAACCATTCTGTGATTCTATGATTCTAGGCTTCAACCCAGCGCAGGTTATATTTAAGGAACATATTTAAACCCCCAACTAGTTTCTGAAATTTTTCAATACTGATCTTGTCCCATCTAGGTGTAGCTCCCTTCAAGACGCAAGATGTTGACTCATTATTGCAACTGTACATGAGGTTTTAGGCCTTCCTTGTTCTTTTTATTGATCCTTTTTATTCTTGTCTTACACAGTCCTTTGATGCTTGAAAATAGCTGATGACCTACTAACAGAGTGTGGGCATGAAATCTAAATTACTGTGTGGCAGGATATATTAAAGCTTTGACCTAACAGTACACGTAAAAATACGTGGTCTGATATTACAATTTAATTTCCTTCAAAATCTGTAAAAGGAATAGCAGATCTAGGTGTTCCTGCTCCAGCAGGGGGATTGGACTAGATGATCTTTCGAGGTCCCTTCCAATCTCTAACGTTCTGGGATTCTGTGAAGGGAACTGACTGATATGAATAAAAGCATGTGGTTTTGTTTTATATACGTATGTATGTATGTATACATTAGTACCAACACAAAATATCTTTTAGACTGATTGAAACTGCTGTCTTATCTATCACACAGACTTCATGGCAACCGGATGACTACTACAATTATCACAGAATCATAGAACCATATAGACTTCACGGTAACTGGATGACTACTACAATTATGGTACTGCAATAGTTATGAAACAGGAGGTGAGGACAGGCTTTATGATTAGGTAATTTAGAACCTTTTCATTTTTTTTCTTTTTTCTTTTTCTGTAGGCTGTTGATCTTCATTGACAAAAACTGATGAAGGACACATTTATTTTCAAGAGTTAACCAACTCAGCTCAAGTGGGAGAGCTTATGAGCCTGGGCACTCCCGCAGTAGGATCATTCTTGACAAATACACCATCAGTTGAATGGGTTCTGAAACTTTTGAATTTCTAAAGTACAACACAGGGACACGACCCCTTTCTGAATACAAAAGGTAGGTAATACATTGATTTTTTTTAAATTTAGATACCTGAATAATATACTTTTAAATAATAATAAGTAAAATTCAACACTGAGTGCTCTGAATTGACAGAATTTAGTGCTTTGGGAAAGTACATATAAATATACTATAAAAAATGGTTTTGACTAGAAGACGTTAGGACAGAGGGAGAAAAAAACTGAATAAAATTATAAATACCAATTTGCATTTTATGCTGAACATATGTTATTACGTTGTCTGCAACAACTAACATGCTGTATTATTGACAGTTGTCACACTGCAGAGCAGCTTGATGCCTCCATGAAGGACTACGCTTGAGAAGCAATGGGATGACAAATTCAAGCGGTAATAAAGGAAGCAATGTTTTGCAGGCAAGAGTTTTGCCAAGGCTAACACTGAGAATCTGTGCCCACACAAAGTGAAATCAGACCAGCATAAGATACATCTCTAAGTGTTTTAAAGAGGACTTTAAAAAATTCATTGCTAAATTTCATTTTTTTTTAATTTCTATTTTTCTAAATTTCTAACTTTCCAGCCATGTTTTCCCTAAAGTGATTAACCTGTAAGCTTGGGGTTTTGACCTGTAATTTCAGTGATGGAAACAGCAGTGCTCCCTATTGTCCTGTCTGGCTACATCTGTCCTGTTCTATCAGGACACAAGTATCACACTAGTCCACAGTGGGACGCAGGCTAACATCTGTCTAGTACATTTCAACATAAATTCACATCCCTCTGTAACATCTGTCTCCTCTTCCCCATTTCCTAGTGATTTTTCTAAAGTGAGGCCAAATGTCCCAGTATTCTTCGCAGCTCATCTGTTTGGATGTCTCAAATGTACAGGACAATGTAAATCAAGCTCTATTTTATGAGCTCATTAGGAAAGAAAACTAACCAACATGACAAACCAAGGGGTCAATCCCCTTTCTCACACGTGAATTCACTAATTCATCACTCAGTTCATGAGGTTTCTAACTCACAGGTTCTGTAATTCATAACTTGCAGCTCATAACTTGTAACTCATGCATCTATGAACAATATAGTTACCCAGGTGATGTTGAGACCGCTCATCCTTTCTCCTCCATCCTTATGTGGGCATCCCCTGTACCCCACTGGGAAGTACAAAAGCCTTGGGAGTCCAGCTGCTGTTGGATCCCCCTCAAAAACTTTTTGGGTAAGCTGACGTATCTATACCTCCCAGCTTGGAAGGCTGGTCTATCTCCATCCATTTTTAGTGGATTCTGAAGAAACTGCCAGACAATCGCAAATGCAAGGATTATGGCTGCGGGCGATGGACAGCTGTAGGTGATAGTGGCTGCACAATGACCTTTAGCCATTTCTGTCTGCCGTATCCTGCCTACATGTTGTGCTGGTTTGGAGCTAATGGCCCAGCAAGCATCAGGCCTTAGCATGACCTGGCTTAGGGAAAATCTGAGCAGGAGCTGAGTGACCGGTCATGCTCATCTTAGAATTTTATGATCATTACAGAACGATAGAATCATTAAGGTTGGAAAAGACCTCAAGGATCACCAAGTCCATTATTCTGCTGGCAATGGTAAGGCTACTCAAAGAAAGGTCTACATGATTTTCCACTTCAGGCCTGCAAATGATTTGTGAACAACAAAACATTTTTTAAAAAAACCAGTTCTGGACATAATTTTTAAAAATGGAACTTCAGCAGATATTCTTCCTCTTTTCAGAAAAACTGTATTTACTCTTTAGCATATTCAAGCATATTCTGTACTAACTTGACTGAATTTTGAACTGAAATTGTTTGAGGGCAAATAATTTGTCATCTTAAATTTGTCTAAGAATTTTGACACTTATTTCAGGTTTCTTTGGAAACAGAGTTCAGCAATACGTAGCTTAATGAGTCATTTAATTCATACCTGTTTTCATGAGCAATTGGTGTTGGTGAATGTAATACTTACACTGCTATATATAAATTATTATTATTA
>NW_010138031.1:0-4614 GCF_000699245.1 Pterocles gutturalis | reverse complement strand
GTCCCTCTCAGCTGGGCAGCTTTCCAGCTTTTATCTGAGGTCCCTCTTAGCTGGGCAGCTTTCCAGCTTTTATCTATATTTTTTTCAAATATCTGATTCTTGAGTTCATACAATCACTGACACTTGAGCTACTTCTACACACTGCTAGAACAGTATTGAGAGAATTTTCTTAACAGCACTGAACTGTATTCCTAATGAAAAACATCCCCTTCCTCCACCCTCCCTTTATAATCTGCCTACAGAATGAATTACAATTATTTTCTACCTGTAAGTGCACTCTGTGCTACAGCTACAGTTTTCAGTAAGACAACTCACAACAGTAAATATGAACTGGTAACTCTGAAGTTTAGTGACAAATGTTCACTGTTTGTCCTAATCCGTGCTGCTTTTACAGCTGCTTTCTTTGCTTGAAATGCTGAGATGGAAATCAAAAGGTCCTAAATCCTTGCCAGGGCCTTGAGTGCACTTCCATCACCCTAGGGGTTTAGCTGCCAGAAGGGGTCCATAAGGAGAAAGACATCTTGAAAACACCATTGAGCTCTGCTTCCCTCCTTGCTGTAGAAATCTCAAATTCATAATAGCCAGTAACCCTCTTCTCTGGGCTCTCTGTGCTGTCCTAATGTAATCCTCGTAGCCAGTGAGGCACCTATGCAGGAAGACCCTAAAGGAGCTCTCCATGCAGATACCCCATGACCAGTTGCTCTGGCCACACCATTCATTTCACAGCCAGCTACAAGCTCAAGACTCCATCCAGGATCACAAACCACAGTAGTCATTTCATGTCCATAACGGCTGCTCAAACTGAAATTGTGATTTTCTTAGAAGCTTTAGATTGTTCCAATACAGTTTTCAGTTCACCACAACAACCAGAGGCAAGCAGCTCAGCTGACCATTGTGCATTATCTTTGTACTCTAGAAAGACCAAATGCAGCAGCAGCAGAGCTTGGATCTCCTGGAAGGCCTGTTGTGTGTGGAATGACCAAGGGCTCACAACCCCAGCAAGCCAAACACTCTCCCTGAGCCAGTGCTTTCAGCACAAGCAAATATCATACAGTAATAGCTCCATGCCACTTGTGTTCAGTGTGGATCAGGCTCTTTCGGTGCTTGGTATTTTCCAACAACAGGTCCAAAGTAATCTTCTGCAGACCTGATTTGTACACATTGGTCTTGAACAACTGCCAAGAGTCTATGGTTGTGACAAAGGGCATAGTCCCACAGTACCTGAAGAAGAAGAGAGCAGGTGTACTGACAGTGATCAGGACCAGCCAACAGTCCAGTGGTTGCTGAACAAGTCCACAGTGAAGAGGCACACCAAGCCAGGTAGTCAACACATCAGCATCCAGATCAGCAAGATACATGGCTGGACAACCACATAGCTGCAGTCTAGCTGAGGCAACGACCAAGGCCAAGAGACTGAGCCTAAAGACAGCTCCTGAGTGAAAGGGGAACCTTGACAAGACTTCTCACAGCTCCTTCCACAGCAGTCTGACTCAAGGTTACATGGCTGCACCATATTCAAGATGACTGTGAGCACCAGCAGCCAAATGAACTGCTGGAGGACAGGATATCTGGGGCCCTGACACCTACTATCCTACAAATACCTACTGCTCCTCCTTATTGGTGATGGTGCAGATACCAGTGACAGCAACAGTAGTCAATAAAATTCTGACACCCTTATTTCCTATTCACAGGACTTGTAACATCATTTTTAAAAACCATCTGCATCTATTTTTCCAACTGTGTTGTTTTGGCAAAGCTGTAAATAGCCCAGACAACAAAGCCGTCTGCAGTTCAGGAGGGGCAGGAGGAAGGGGAACAAGCTTCCATCGCATGCCAGATCAGATTTCCTTTTTATTCTGCAAACATTACATATATGTTTCAGGTATAGAAAGTGCCTTAAAATTAAATTTAAAAGCAAGACTGCAATTCTCATTTTCAAAGAAGTCCTTGTAGTGTAGTCCACAAGGCTTCACAGATTTTTTTTTTTTTAATAACATTAAGGACAAATAAGGTAGCTACAATAAGGGCAAAATAAAATCCAATACACTATCCCAAAATTTTAAAGATCATATGAAATTGGTGATAAAGCAGTATCTTTTCTATTACAACAAACTACATCTACCAGAAACAAATGAGGGGCTTGTGCCCCCCCACCTTTTGACACTGAAGCTTTAGCTCTTACAGCTGCAAAGAGGAGTACTTCTACTTGAAATTTAGTCCTGTACTGCAACAGATGATGTAATGGGACAACTGTAGAAGTAGCATGGATTGGGACAAACAGTAAACATTTGTCATTAGGCTTCAGAGTTACCAGATCATTTTTACTGCTATTGATTTTGTATGAATTGTTCTGAGAGGCTTCATTTTGGAGGCAGATCAGTACTAGTAACATCAGAGTAGCTAGTGAGATGAGGTACACACGAAAAAACCAAAGCAATTTCTGTATACATATATGTATGGAAGATACGCTTGTCCCCTCCCTCCCAGCATCAAGAAAATCCTCTAGGCTATAATAGCATAGACCCATCTAATTTCCTACCATCTGAAAAGTGCAAAACAATCTACTAGTTATTCCTTAATTGCTTACAGGAAAGTCCACTCTCACCACCCATTAAAAAAAAACAAACAACACCAACCAAAAAACCAAAAACCACAAAACCCCTTAACCTCTACTACTGTATTATCCAGTGCACCAAAAATTTAGGTGTTAGGAAAGTAAGTTTCAGAACAGTTTCTTATGTAATTGTGGAAACAATGGATTTTATTTGATTGGAGCAAAAACAGGGATAATAAATTCAGAGACAAGAACCTTGTTATCTTACTGAGACAAAGGATTCTTAAGGTTCATCATTATAACATTTCATCATTCTGATTCAAACCTCGGCTTGTTTGCCTGACTTGCACCTTTAAAAGATGGTGCTTCTCCCCTTCCCAAAGGCAGCATCTATCAGAGAATTAAGGTGATCTGCCCAGAGTGAAAAGCAAAGGCCTGTCTACAGGTCAGGCAGTTGCTTTTATATTCCCTTGACAACACGCACAATACCTATTCTAGCTCAAGGGAATTTTATTGTGTTCCCCCTAGCCCCCCCACACCAAAATTAGTGTCTTCCAGAATATATCCAGTCTCACTTCAGACAGAGAAGGATATGGCTCTTCAAAAAGGTAAAGAGAAATCATGGTTTCTTAACAAATGAAGACCAGTGCTACTACTTAAAGGAGCAGCTTTTGAACAGTTGGGGTTTTTTAAATTTTCGAAGCAATTTTTTTCAGTGCATGGAACGTTAATTAAAAAAAAAATTATTTTCAGTACTATAGTCTTAGCCTATGCCAGTGAAAGCTGAGAGGCAAAGGTAACTGAGAACAGTATCAGCTGTGTTTCTTGCATATAAATGCCATTGTTCAAGGTGTGCTGATCCAGCTAACACATGTCCTGCTTTCATAAAAAGTTCTAAACCAAAACCACCTTAAGGAAGACATTAAAAAAAAGAAGCTTTGGTTGGTTAACAGGCAGCTAAAAGAAAAAATACAGAAAACACCCCCATAGCAATGAAAGATAGTTCACTAACTGCAAACGTACAAAACAAGAGATGCACACTCAGTATTATGCAGAAGTGTCACAGCAACGTATTTTCCCAATGAATTATATAAAATGTAGATTCGCAATGCACTAATTGTATAAACCCAAAAGAACATCCTCTGTGAAGAAATTTAGCATTCAAAACTGTGTAAAGCGATAGGCACATAAGAGCTTGCTTGTTAAAGCCGAACCGTATCTTTTCTAGGAAATGCTTTTTGCATACATAAAGGATATTTTCATAACAAATGTCACATCTCTCCCCCCCCCCGGTTCCTCCCCAACAACACTCCCAATTCTTTTACAAGCTGCAGTGGGTTTTAAAGGACCTCTCTATTCGAACGATTCGCACAAAAAAGGCTTTGAAGCACACCCAAGGTTTGCCCTTATTCTATAGTAACCCTATAGCGCTAAGTTGGCTCTTCCCTCCCCCCACTCAATACCTTTCTGGGGTAGTGACTTCACATCCTTTGACATCAGCACAGCTTGAAAGGGGGATGGGAGAGTTACGGCAGAAAACAGTAAAACCTGCTTTTAGCTATGTATGCAATCCCTCTACGAATTCTTAAAATCTTCCCCAAACGCATTTAATAGAAAAACGGGTTTCGATCTCCCCCGGTTTTACTACGCCTGTAGCAAACCGAAAGGGCCGGGGCTACAAAGGACTTCCTGCTGCCCCGCTCCCAGCTCCACAATAGCCATTTATTAGCTCGTCAGAGGGTCGCGGTTCGCCCTCCCTCGCACAATAACTCACCTCTAATATGCAGAAGGGCCACGGGCTGGAACGGCCCATTGGAATTGGCTGCGTCAACCACCATCCTGCTGCCAGCTCTGTTACATGTCAACATCTAGGCTCCAGCAGGCACGGCAATGTATTCCTTAAGGCAAGAAACCAGCCTCCATTTTAGTTTAAAAAAAGACAGAAACTGAAGCGCTCTGCAGCTGGAGGGAACTGGCTAGTTAGTGACGTCATCGGGCGGGAGGAGCCCCATTGGCCAACGGCAGCAACTTAAAATGACACCGAGGAGGCCGCAAAGGAG
>NW_010138030.1:1691-6829 GCF_000699245.1 Pterocles gutturalis | reverse complement strand
AAGGTCCCTTCCAACCCAAACCGTTCTGCACAGCCTTCGGTGACTCTCTTCTCTTGTTATGTCTCAACAGTGGCCCCAAATTTGCTCATGGTTTCCTGAGCACAGGCAAACACAGCTCCTGCTGCCTCCCTGGGATCAGAGGGACAGGTGGAGACTGTTCAGACTCATTCCTGCCGTGAGTGGCAGAGCTGTGACCTGCTCCGCTGTCCCCACACATGCTCAGGGGAGGAAATAGAGCTTGCATCGAGTCCACGCGATGGGGACAGTCAGATGGGCATAAGGCAGCAGGCAGCCATCGCTCTGTGTGGCTTTTTTTTGCCCGTTAACCAGAGTAAAAGTGCTGAGGCTTCTAGCTCATGCACCCAGCCCTTTTGGGGAGCAAAAAAGGGATTTTTTTTCTCCATGTAGGATGTGGTTAGTGAGTAGAAGCAGTGTATCAGACTGCCTCTGCCTGCCAGCTCTGCCACTTTCTCTGTCCCACAGTGCCTGACAGAGGAGAAGATTAGCCTGCTCCTCCAGCTGATCGCAGAGGAACTAGAGCACAAAACGGAGGGAGAGAAACCGCTGATTAAATTTGCCACGGAAATCCTGCAAGTGCACGTTCCTGCCTGCGTCCTGGCTCTGTGCGGCTGGACTTGCAGGTGGGTACAGTATCCCCTATTTCACTATTTTATTAATATCTCCAGCCTTTTATTGTTACATTTATTTATATCTCAAGCTGACAGACTTGCAGAAACCCCAAAGCAAAGCTACCTAATCTAAAATAGATGTCTCCCTGAGACAGCAAAAAATCTGAAACAGCGGAGCTGTCGCTTGCTCCGTTCATTGCTGATGGAGATGTTGAAGTCAATCCCTGAAATGTCATCCTCAGTAACGCTTTCATTGCTCGTTACGCCTGCGGGAAGGGAAGGAAGGTTCATGACCTGAAGGTTCACGGCTTCCCAAAGCGTGTGCTGTGAGCAGAACAGCCACGCTGTTTGTGCCTGAGGCAGCTTGAAGGTGATGTGATCTCTTACGGCTGGAAAAGGGCTCGTGGTGGCGAAAAGTGGAGCTGCTGCTGCGGCTGCACAGTCGGGGGCTGCAGATGGGGACACTTTTGGCCGATAAGCCGTAACTGAGTGTTCTCCTGCTTCATGACCAGCCAAAATGTGACCAAGCCAATTTAAATCAACGCTGTAGATGTGTTTTAATGGTCGTATTCTGCTTCTTAGCACATGGAGCTACAGAAACAGTAAGTTTGTACCTCAGTTGAAGGATACTGATGTCTTGAAATGTGCTGACCTAGCCCAAGGGCAGAGGGGTTGGAACTAGATGATTTTTAAGGTCCCTTCCAGCCCAAACCATTCTGTGATACCTGTCACTGAGATCATTCCTGTCCTCTGCCAAATACCAGCATCTGTTCTGAAAGCTGTGATTTGGGGGAAGGCGCCGGGGCTTGTCTCTGACCTTTTCCTGTGACTTGTTTCTGTCCTCACAGTGCCGCGTCTGGCTCCGTGCACCTCTCGCTCATCACCTGCTCCCGCTGCATGAGGAAGGTGGGACTTTGGGGCTTTCATCAACTGGAGTCTGTGGGGCCAGAGCTGGACTCCTGCGGCCTGAGCAGCACTCCGCCAGCACCAGCTGAGCGCTTACTGCTTGTGCCCACGTCTCCGCGCAGGATGCTCACGCGGAGCCAAGACATGCTCCTGCCGGGCTCCGAGCAGGTACGGCTGAGCTCAGCGGGCTCGTGAGTTTGGGATGTCTGAGTGATACAGGGGCACGCAGGAGTCAAGAGTGATGGAGCTTAGGTGTCCGCTGCCTTTTACTTTGAAAAAGGCTCATTTTGGTGCCATGTCTCCAGCTGTAGGTAATGTCCAAGACAAATGGGTTGCTGCTGCCTTTTCCACTGCCCTTTCTGTCCTCCCCTCCCTCAGCCCTCCTGTAGGAGAGCAGCTCCCATGCGAGGACAGGCTGAGAGAGTTGGGGGTGTGCAGCCTGGAGAAGAGAAGGCTCCGGGGAGACCTTCCAGCACCTTCCAGTGCTGAAAGGGGGCTACAGGAGAGCTGGGGGGGCTCTGGATCAGGGGGTGCAGGGACAGGACGAGGGGGAACGGGTTTGAGCTGGAAGAGGGGAGATGGAGATGAGATCTTGGGAAGAAATGTTTTCCTGTGCGGGGGGTGAGGCAGTGGCCCAGGGTGCCCAGAGAAGCTGTGGATGCCCCATCCCTGGAGGGGTTCAAGGCCAGGCTGGATGAGGCTTTGGGCAACCTGGGCTAGTGGGAGGTGTCCCTGCCCATGGCAGGGGGTGGCACTGGATGAGCTTTAAGGTCCCTTCCAACTCAAACCGTTCCATGGTTCTGAAAAAGGGCCTTTCCAGCCAGGATCCAGGGGCTTGTCTAAGTCAGGATGCTCCAGATCAGGGGCTGCCTTCACTCGTGTCCGTCTAGACACACCTGAGATGCTCCTGGTATGAAGGGAGGGTGGCACGGCTCCTGCTAAGATGGCCAAGAAGACTTTGATCTGTTGTTTTGACCTGGGCAGGGACCCCCTGTCCACTTCAGGCAGAGGACATGCTGGTGAGCAGAGGAGCTCTGTTAATTCCTTGTTCTTTCCCCACTGGTAGCACGAGAAGAGCCCGTCCCCAGCCAGCTCTCGCCCGCGGGGCTGGGACTCTCCCGTCCCTGTGGACCGGGTTGAGCTGGAGGTGGCCAGCCCCACTCTGAGGAGCCGCCCCGTCACCCGCAGCATGGGGCAGGGGGACAACATGGAGGTGCCATCCAGTCCTCTCCGCAGAGCCAAGCGGGCACGGCTCTGCTCTTCCAGCAGCTCGGTGAGGCGGGTACAGGCGCAGGGAGAGCCTGGGTCGGGAGAAGAGGGGTCTGGGCAGGGTGCTCTCGATCCAGGGACCAGTGTTGTCCCTGTAGAGCAGCACTGGGCCAGCTCAGGGCTGGTGTTTGGGCATGGAGAGGGTTTTATCCTGTCATTGGAGTCTGTTTTAAACCATGCTGTCACTGTACTCCTTCACTGTCATTGCCTCCCCCACCCAGGACACTTCTTTGAGGAGCTTCTTTGACCCCAGCTCCCAGCACCGCGACTGGTGTCCCTGGGTCAACGCTGTGGAAGGAGCGGAAGCCCTGAAGGACACCACAGCCGAGACGGAGAAGGAACCCGTGAAGGCAGAGCCAGGCTGGCGAGTGGTACTGAACACGCTCCTCGCCACCAGAAAATGTGACAGAGTGCCCGAGACGGAGCCTGTGGTGAGCCCGTGGGATCCCCAGCCCCAAACCCAAGCACTCAAAATGCTGTTTGCTGCAGCCTTGCCCAGGGCTGAAAGCCTCTGGGCAGAACCTGGGGTAGATGGGCTTTGTTTGGGCTGAACTCAAGCCCAGCTGGATGGTGAGGACCTGGGTGGGTGTCCAGAGTCTCAGCTTCCCCTCCGGCTGCGCTGACATTCTCTCGGCCAGGTCTCACCCATTACAACAACGTGTTGTGCTCAGATCTGCTCAAGGGCTGCTATAAATAACAGCCTTTCCCAAGTGGCTCAGCGCTGTCCAAGATCCAGTTTCATTTCATGTCCCGACAGAGCTCCCGACCCTCTCTGCAGACATCCTGGCCACTGGCTCCTACCGGTGGGTTTTCCGAGCCAGGGGAGCGGAGCTGAGGCCACAGTCCCTGTCCCCGAGCGGCTGTGGGGCAGCTGGTACCTGCTGCTGCTTCCTGGGACCCCCTGCACTCCGTTTTCTGCTTGGATTCCTCCTTCTGCCTCCCCCCTGCTTTGCTGGGGGCTGAGCTGCGGGGACTGGGGGAACAGTCCTGCTTCAGCAGTTGTCTTGGGGACTTTGTGTGAGTTTTGTCCCCAATGGGCTGGTCCTTTCCGGCTGTTCCATGTGCCATGAGCTGGAGGCGAGAGCCCCAGCTGAAACAGGGGATGGTTGGCGTTCAGACCTGCTTTTTGCTTGTAGTCACCTTGCTTTTCTCCCCTCTGGTTCTGGGCTAATGAGGAAGAGGAGCCAGTTGATGTCCTGGCAGCCAATTTTAGGATATTTTGGGCATTTGGGGGTTTTTTGCAGCTGTTTCTTGTGTGTTTTGGAGGCAGGTCAGCCTGTTGTGGTGCTTAACCTTTGGTTGTTACGTTGCTCCTCTCTCTCACAGAGTATCTCGGTGAAGTCCTCCAAGGTGTTCCGCATTTTCCGGCAGTGGGAGAGCATGAATTCCTCCTGAACGGACCGCTGCCTCCGAGAACTGCTGCCTGGCTGGGCATCGCTTCGGTCCGGCAGAGATCCGCTTCCCAGTTGCTCCCGCGGCAGCTCCATACCCCAAGGAGGGCATGCTGAGGAGGCTCCACGCCAAACACAGCCCCCAGTGGCTACTGGGACCCCCTCCTCCGTGACTGCCTTCCTCGAAGACCCCGCCTTCACAAATTGCTGCTGTAGTCCTTGGCCCCGAGGGCTTCCACAGCCTGGTCCGGAGCCGGGACGTGCTGCAGGCATTCGGGGCAAACGAGGAGATGTGGTCACCTTGCAAGGGTGACCGTCCTGTCCAGCTGTGACCTGCCACCAGTGGCGCAGAGAAGTGACACCAGGTGGGAATAAACATTTCATTTTTTGATTTTATTTTTTTTTTCTTACTGCTGGTGCAGTGCTTCTTCCCAGGGGAGGATGAGCTCTGGACCTGGCGTGTGGCTCCCCGTATCCCTGGGGATGCTCGTCTTTGTGGAATCAGTGTCCGGCTCCCTCATCTCCTGTGTCCCACTCCTCATTTCACTGTGTCCCCTGCCTGATGGGGGCTCTTTGCCGTAGCTGCAGCCCCCAGCCTCATACCCCCATGCTGGCCAGCCTCTGCCCCAGCTGCTGGAAGAAGATTTAGCTGGGGGCTGGTAGCCTCCCCGAGGTGATAAATCATCTGGGCCAGAGCACCGGGGAGGCTGGGACGCAGCCAAAACTCTGGGAGGAGGTGGATTAGGACTTCCCATGCTCGAGACCAGGCTTCTGGGTGCTGGGAAGGGACTGGTCTCCATCAAAATGGGAGAAGAATCGAAGGAAGAAGCTGATGTGGCATCTCCATCTTTGGGGAAGGGGCTTTGAGAAGGGCTTAAAGCCAGCCTGGGCACAGCTGGACACCCTCACCCCGGGTCTGCCACAGCCACCCCAGTCTGCAGTG
>NW_010138030.1:430-1674 GCF_000699245.1 Pterocles gutturalis | reverse complement strand
TTCTCTTTTTTTTTTTTTTTTTTTTTTTTTTTTTTGGAACAAAGGGTCTCCCTTCTGGGGGCGAGAGCTGCCTCTGAGCCTCTGCTTCTGTTTCCCCAGCCCCAGTCGTGGGTTCTCTTCTGCACCTCATCTTGCCCCATCCCCTTTAGGACATTTTCGGGCTGCCCCATGCCCAGGAAGGCAGTGGTTGCTTTGGTTAGGGCTGATCCCTGCTCTCCCTGAACCCTAAAACTTGTGGGTGCACCTGCCCTCTAGGAGCCACCTGTTACCCCACTGTGGGGCTGGAAGTTGGGGTGGAGATGGGCATGCTCAGCCCTGGGAATCACAGAGGGCCAGGGGCAGGATACGGCCCGCAGGGGGTCACCCCATAACTGCCACAAAAATGGCCAAGAATGGGGGTGTCGCACCCCTTCCTGCACCTGGGGTACCCCAGCCCTAGAGGGGTGAGGAGGAGCTGGGCTCTGCAGCAAACGACGGAGGAACCCCTTCCCCAGCTGCCTGGACCCACAGATCCCCTTGTCCCCCACAGCCCCCCATGCTTTCCCCTGGCTCCCCTCGTCCCCTATCGCACCCCCAGCTCCTTGCGATGGGTCCCTGTAGCTCCCCTCCTCCCCAGAACTCTGGCTCCCCGGGGCTCCCCTATTTCCGATGGCTTCCTGTGGTTCCCCATAGGGATTGTCCCCAGGGTGGGGAAAGATGTCCCCAGGGTTTGGGGGCACCCCTGCACCTCCATTTTCAGACCTGGGGGGGGTTCAGGGAGCCCCCAAACCTATTGTGCATCCACACACAAGAGTGATCTTACGGATTAAGGGATAAAAGGGACAGGATGCCATTGCAGTCCCCCTTGTCCTGAAATTATCCCCATTGCAAAATGATGGTATTACACCGACGAAATTCAAGGATTTAATGAAAGTAAGATAAAAATTCTCATTTCCCCTCCTGTTCTCCCAGTTCCCTGGGAAAATGGGGGACCCTCTACTCCAACCTCTCACCCTGTTCCCCTTTGTCTCCCCAAATTCCTCCCGGGGGGAGGATCCGACCACCCCCTCCACTGCGTTACTTCCCACCCCAGCTGGAATCGGGGCTGGAAGGGCACGTTGGGGCATTAAATAGAGGAAAACACCCCCGCACACACACTGCTGGGGTGGAGTTACCCCTTTTCTCAGCATTTTTGGGGTTCCTCTGCTGCGTCTGCTCTCCGCACGGGGAGGAAGCGTTGGGGCAATTTTTGGGGTGATGCTGGG
>NW_010138030.1:0-376 GCF_000699245.1 Pterocles gutturalis | reverse complement strand
CCCACCAGCTTGAGACTCACCCATTAGCACCCGTTTCACGCTGCTGTCACCTCCGGGGTGCTGACAGGTACCTCCCCCGCCCGGTCCAGTTGGGGAAACTGAGGCACGCAGGGAAATGCTTTACCTGTGTTGCACCGGAAAGGTGGCCCGGTGACTCGTGTTGTGAGCTGTGTCCCCAGTTTGTGATCCGGATGGGGTTTGGTGGGGTTCAGGTGACATTGTCCCCCTCCATCCTGGCGTCCTGCCGGGCGCTGTACAGTCCCCACCTCTCCCGTCGCGGGGTCTCGAACCCGTGACCCCTGAATCACTTCCCACCCCCCCATCGTCCACTACAACTCCCAGCATGTCTAGGGGGTGGGCGTGGCCAGCGCGGCTT
>NW_010138029.1:0-1239 GCF_000699245.1 Pterocles gutturalis | reverse complement strand
AGTGTTCTGTGGTCTGGATGGGGGAGAAGGCAAAAAAAAATGTTTCTTATTACTGCCTCTTCCTGCCTGGCCGCTTTCCACCACTCCCAGCTAATAAAGCATTTCCTATTGCTGAGCACACAGCCGCAGCCGGCCTCCCTTCTTCCCGCGCACCGGGCCCCAGCTCCATCCTGGATACTCTCCCTCGGCCCTGTCCTCCCACCCTTGTCCTTCAGCCGGGAGCTTTCCCACCAGTTTTCCCAGTTTTCAAGTCAAACCCAAGCTCTTGGTGGGGGAACGTCCATCACGTCCTTCCCCGAGCATCTGCGGCAGAAATGTGGCCGGTTGCTTTGATGGTGCTGGGGATGGGAATGGTCCGGAGGGATGCTGGGGGAATGGTCCAGAGAGATGCTGGGGGAATGATCCAGAGGGATGCTGGGGGAATGGTCCAGAGGGATGCTGGGGGAACGATCCAGAGGGATGCTGGGGGAATGATCCAGTGGGATTCTGGGGGAATGGTCTGGAGGGATGCTGGTGGAATGGTCCAGAGGGATGCTGGGGGAACGATCCAGAGGGATGCTGGGGGAATGGTCCAGAGGGATGCTGGGGGAATGATCAAGAGGGATGCTGGTGGAATGGTCCGGAGGGATGCTGGGGGAACAATCCAGAGGGATGCTGGGGCAATGGTCTAGAGGGATGCTGGGGGAACGATCCAGAGGGATGCTGGGGGAATGGTCCAGAGGGATGCTGGGGGAACGATCCAGAGGGATGGTGGGGGAATGGTCCAGACGGATGCTGGAGGAACGGGCTGGGGGAATGGTCCAGAGGGATGCTGGGGGAACGATCCAGAGGGATGGTGGGGGAATGGTCCAGAGGGATGCTGGGGGAACGATCCAGAGGGATGCTGGGGGCATGGTCCAGAGGGATGGTGGGGGAATGGTCCAGAGGGATGCTGGAGGAATGATCCAGAGGGATGGTGGGGGAATGGTCCAGTAGGATGCTGGAATGACCTTGCCGTGCTCAACCATCCCTCCTGCTCCAACTCAATCCCATCCAACTCCAACGGGAGCATCCCAGTGGAGCCGAGGGACTCCCCGGTTATTCCGTGTTCGCCCCAAGCCCCCAGATGGACATTCCAGGAGCTGCGCTGGAGTGTGGGGGGAGGTTTCTCCCCCTGGGTGTCACACAGCATCGGGGGGTGCTCCCAAAGCTTCACCCCATTGGGGACGTGGGCACGGAGCAGGGCTGGGGGGGGGTTCA
>NW_010138028.1:4737-13181 GCF_000699245.1 Pterocles gutturalis | reverse complement strand
GACACAACTCAGCACCTCTGTCCCTGTCCCCACCACCCCCTTGTCCCTGTCCCCAGCACCCCTGTCCCTGTCCCCAGCACCCTCCTGCCCAGCTCCACCACCACCCACTGCCTGTGGGGCAGCTCGGGGGGACTGGGAGAGGTACCACCTGCAAGATAGGACCCCAGCCTGGTGGCATTGACCCCCCAGCATCCCTGTGCACCTCCAGCCGTGCCCCAGAGCTGTGGCCCTGGCAGGCTGAGCCCAGCGCATTCGTTACACTTGTGACCTGCCCTCCCTGCCTGCTCGCTGCCAGACCGCCCAGCCCAGCCCATGTCTGCCTCTCCCTGCCTGCCAGACAGTCTTTTTAAACACTGTTAGTGGCATCTCGCCACTGTCTCTGCCTCAGCCGTGAATTATTTAGCGGCCAGGAGTGGGGAGCCGTCTTGTTGGGAGGCATAGGGGACATTGGGGTGAGGACAGCCAAGATGCTTGGGTCCTATGAGGCCGTGGGGCGATGAGGTGGGGAGGAGAGGTCCATCCCTTCCCACCGCATCCCATCCCATCCCATCCCGCCTGGAGACGGAAGACGAAGGGAATATTGACCTTTGTGGGTGCCACACGGCTGCACCGCGGGGCCCTGCAGCCACCACCCGTCAACTCCCATCCCATCACCCCACAACCCACTAACAACCCCACGTGGAGTGGCTGGGAACCGCCCCCCCGGGGCACCCTTTTCCAGCCATCCCTGGTGTGTCGGTGTCCCCGAGATGGGGACAGGAGCATGGGGGCTGCTCGCCATCCCGCTGGGACATTCAGGGGCTGATCCAGGGTCACTGCGGTCACCCCCAGATCAGAGGGGCTAAGTGGGTTTTGGGATGAAGGGGACAAGCCAGGGGGACAACAAGCCGGAAAACTGCCCTGTGCCATGGGAAGTGGGAAGCCCGTCCGCTGTGCACGGAGACTGCGAGGCTGAAGGTTTGCTGGCACCGAGATGGGAGGAAAATCCTGCAGAGCACCCCGCTCTGAGCAAACTATCAAGTCCAGAGGCTTTCCAGGGGTCAGCTGGCTGCACTTTCCTTAAATTGTCCGCTCGATGCCGCTGGTAATGGTCTCCTTAGATATATTTGGTATATCGTGGCTGTCGTGTGCCTCAGTTTCCCCACTGGTAAGAGCTCCCGACCCAGGACCGTGGGATACAGCAGCACCTATCGCACACACTGATGTCCATGAGTCCCCCACGGTGACAGTACAGTGCCATGCATGTCCCCCAGGGTGACAGCGCCCTGCCACAAGTGTCCCCTGCAGTGACAGGGCAGTGCTACACGTGTTGGTGACAGAGCAGTGCCACCTGCTGTCTCCCAGGGGACCTTCAGCCACTCGTGTTCCTGGTGTGGGGTCCCCAGCCAAGCGCCTCGGGGACAGCGGTGCCCAGGGGCTCCATCCTCGGCATTGGGGGGCAGGAAGCGGTGGCCAGAGCCTCCCCCACGAACAAAGCCACATGCACACAGGGATGGGGACACACATGTGTCCCCTTCAAGGCCACCATCACACCATGAGCAGTTCATGCTGGTGTTCCCCCATCCACAAATCACCAGAAATACTGATTTAGGGGAAAAAAGAGGATTTCAGCCATTCAGAGAAAAATCCAACACGAGGATCCTGGCATTTCCTGGGATGGAAACTCCATGTATCTCTGCCCTCTCTGCTGCTCTCCTCCAAAACCCGCAGGAATGGCGGTGACCGTACCGCAGGACCACCACCCCACTGCTGCCTCGGTGGCCCACGTACCTGCGTGACCTTCTCGGTGACGTTCTGGGTGCGTTCCATCACCTTGTGGGGAGCGATTATCTCAATCTCCGTGGTGGAACCCGAGCGGTGCTTCTCCAGGTTGAACTCCACAAAGTTGAGGGTGAACTGGGGGATCTGGCTGATGGTGCGGTACTTCATGAGGTCCGAGTCTGAGGTGGAGTTCGGGGGGTTGGGTTTGACGTGGGAAGTCTCTGAAAGAGGATGGAGAGGAGCGTTGAGAAGGCTGGTGTGAGCAGGAGCAAATCCACAAAGCCCCAACCTCAGTGTAGGACATCCAGGAGCTGGGGACCACCACAAGGTGCCACCAGAAGGTGCCAATGTCTGCCTGGACATAAAGGCTTGGCTTCTTCAGGGATGCCCAACCCGAGATGCCCAAGAGGGGGCTGCTTTTCTGACACATCACCCATCTTTTCACCATCAAACCTCCTCCAGGGGCCTCAGGCCAGCTGCCAAAAGACAGAGGCACCCAATATCCTTTGCTATCCCTGAAGACTGTGGTGGGTTGGAGACCAGCCCCAATGAGACCCACCAGGGAGCGATGCCAACACTGGCATGAAAACAGATGAAGGAGGAGGTGGGTCTCCTCCACCCTCGCATGCTCCTGAGCTGCTGCCTTGGTTTTTGGCCACCAAACTGAGCCAGGAGCTGGATGATGTCCCCACTCAGGGGTATCCTCCACCCCCAGGCTCCAGGTTGGGAGGTCAAAGCTTTCTTTTGAAGAAGAGCTGCAGTGGGGCTGGATCCTGGCAGTTTTCCCTGGGGACCTGCCTCTCTGGGTCACCCCAGTGCAGGACCAAGGAGGCAGCCCCAGAGGTGGTAGGTTCATGGCCAGGTTTGTGGCAATGTGTAGTCGTGGAAGGGAGCACGTACCCACACCCAGGGCTTTGGGAACATCCCCAGGCACTGTCACCAGTGTGTCCCAACCTCTCTATCTCCTACAGGCAGGGCAGGGTTGTATTTCCCATTTTCTACCCCTTCTATCCCTTGACCCAAGAGGTGTCACGGGCATGAGGTGTCTGAAGACACTGTGAAGGTGCCCAGTTAGCACCAGCCATCCTGCTGCCACCCTCCTCCTCCCTGCTCGTTCCCTTCACTCCCTCTACATCGTGTCCCCTCCTGAGGGTCTGTCACCCGGGACTATTTGAGGATCCCCCACCCTGTTTTCTCAAGCCAGACACCACAGACTGATCTCTCTCCATCCCCAATTGCTGAGGCTTCTCTTGCCTGACCTCCATCGTATTTGTCATCGTCTCTCTCACGAGAACAAGAGGTCTGGACATGACCACCATGATGGAGGTATGGTTCCTCCAGCCCTATCTTATCCACCTCCAACACACGTACACAGCTCACATCATCGCACATGCCTGCAGACCCCTTCCCTCCCTCCCAGGGAGGTGGGACGCCATCGGGATGCCCCTCATGGGGCAACCAAACGCAACCTCAGGTGGTCTCACATCTCACACGCAACGCCACGGATGGCTCTACCCAAAGAGCAGGACCTGCCTACGAGGGAATCGCATGGAGACCAGCGGGTTTTGGGGAGAAGAACCCAATTTCTCTCCACTTTGCAGAGGGAAAAGCAGTGCAGGGTAAGAGACCTCCCCCCCCAAGACGTGCCGGGGCCATCACCCAGGACCATGGCTCCCACAGTAGGACTGACAACTCCAGGGTTTTTCCCCTACCTGAGTTTGCCCTCCTTTCCCTGAATTTTCTCTGGAACTCAGACCTCGCAGCCTCAAAGTTGTCCAAGGAGGAGACCCTGCGGAGGCTGTGGAAGCTGCCCCCGGGGCGAGACCGAAAGAAACCCCACGCAGAGTACGACCCTCGTGGGCCCACCAAGGGAGGCTCTTGTTTCGGGGACGAGTGTTGTAGGGTGGGGTCGGCCTCCAGGCTCGGCCTCCGCTCCTTTTCCAGGAGGGATTCGGTCTCTGACTGCACACAGTTCTCCTTGGGCGATGTCTTCAAGTCCCTCAAAATCAGGGAGTCACCACCAGGCTTTAAGACAGCCGGGAGAAAGCGTTTTATTAGAAGGAGTCCTCGCGTGCTGGGGGGGAAGGAAGGGGAGCCGGGGGAGGTAAGAGGAAGGGCAGAGGGCTGGGAAGCGCTGCGGTTCCGGAGGTCATCTCCAACTGGGGCCATGACCTGCTTTGCGGTGGGTTGGGGACCAAGTCCTTGGGGACCTGCCAGAGGCTGGGCGGCCGCGGGGCGGTTTGCGAGGCGATGCTGCGCAGCTGGAAGCAGGCCAGAGCGAGACAAGAAGAGGAGACCCCAGGGATAGGCGTGCCTGGAGGACCTGCCTTGCTCTGCGCTCTTCCAATGTGTCCCTACGTCCCACCTCTGGACCTGCCCTTCCGTCACCCACTGCCAAGGGTCAGTGCCCGGGGTCCTGTTCTGGCGTCTATGGGAGATGATGCTCTGCACCAGGAAGCACTGGAGAAGCTGCTGGGCTTGTAAATTGGGCCGTATGTGATCCTCCCTCTCCTACAGCACCCCTTGGCCAACCTTTTCCCCTGGAGACCTAAAGAATTTCCAGCCTTTAATGCCTTCTGTGATGGGGTGCGCAAACCAACCACCTTCTGGGGCAGAAGCCTATGGGTCTGTGCCCATACCAGTCATACCCATGGAGGCACTGGGATTTTGTGTGCATGCCCAAGGCTCACTGTGGCACTTCTCATCATCCCTCAGGACCTTATTGCTGGTTTTAGGATGGGGTGCCTGGAGGGGCTGGCTGCCGGCTGCCCCCACATCTACTGGGCTGCCCCGACTTGGACCAGGCTCCACCATTGGGTTGTCCTCAGTGCACATCCTCCATCTGTGCACACCTGAAACACCGCGCTGCACCACGTGGCTCCAGCCTGGGGGTACCCAGAGCCTTCAACAGCGCTGGTGTCTGTAAGAGTGATGTACCCAGAGCATCTGAGAATGCTACAGGTGTCATCAACTGGCCATAAGCACAACCTCTGAGAAGACAGGCACCTTTCACCCATCGTATCTGTAATTTTAGGAAGCAGCTTCATCCAGGCTGTCTGGATACCCCCAGCCCAGCAAGAACCTGCCGCCTGGGGATGCGTTAGCAGAGCAAAAGCCTCCAGCCCACAGCCCTGTGCCTCAAGCTGCAGCATTCCAGAAAACACCACGGCTTTGCCCAAAGGTACCTTGAGCACTTCTGAGAGTCGAGAAGCCACCAAGAACATCAGTCTCTAAAGACATCCCACCAACATTTATCCAGTCTCATCATGTCACCAATGACAGCATCATACTCCATCATGGAAAACAGAGTCTTTGCTGCAGGACAAAGCCAGAGCTGCCTGTGTTGCCTGTCCTCTGCCAGGACAACGTGGGGAAATGTGCCCTTTCCAGGACAACGTGGGGAAACCTGCCCTTTCCAGGTCTGCCTGCCAGCCCCTGCCAGCCCCTACCCAGACCAGACCTTCTCCAGCCTCCTGCAGTCACTGGTGCCCTCATTGGGATGGGAGCAACTCCCTGAAGATCCACCATCCCGCACAACTCGCACTCTGGAGCCAGACCTTCCTCCCAGCTCCAGCAGAGCTGCCCACTGGCTTGGAACGTCTCCTGCTTCCCCCACGAGCCACGGCACACGCCGCGCCGAGCAGCACCGTCTAGCTCCATCCCACGCCACCAAAGCACCGCCGCTCACTGCCAGCCCTTTGCCGGGGCTGGTGCTCAGCGCCGACCCAGCGCCGGAGCCCCTACCGCCGGATACGGCCCGAGCCACAGCAGCGGAGGGAGAGTGGGATGGGGAGAGCAGAGGAAGAGCGCTGGGACCTGGCCTGAGGCATGGGCTGATATCAGACAAAGGCTGCGGTTACCTTTCCATAGTCAATGGCTACTCCATCAAACTCACTGGTGGGCAGAGAATTCCGCTGGATTTTGAGTCGCCGCAGGGACGGGAGACTAAACTTCAACCTCCTACCTTGACCTTGTTAAAAAAGAAAAAAACAAAACACAAGAGAGACAGATGTAACCTAGCTGCACGTGATGGCTGGAGCGAGATGGGGCAGAGCGGTGGCCGGGGAAGAAGCTACAGAGAATTTGGGGTGGCTTTGGGGGACGTACGTGTCGCCTGGCCCTTCCTCTTCCAACACTCTTGCTGTCCCCATGCTATCACATTGCTGTGGGCTCAAGGCAGACCCTGACCTGGCTGAAAGCGCCGCTGGGCTGGAGGAGAGTCCCCTACAACCACGGATGCAAGACGGGAAAGGTGCAGAGCATCCCTAAGCCAATTAAAGGGGTTAAAACCACTTAAGGGATTTGGACCTGGAGGAAATGGAGCTTCTAAATCTCCTTGGTGGGACTTGAGGGAAAAGAAAAACACACAAAAAAGATGGTAAGTTAGCAAGGCATAAAAAAAAACTAGTTGTAGCAATCCTGGAGTTGCTCTGGATTTTAGATGAGGGGTGCTAGCCAAAGAGGGACATCCCCTGTGCCATCACAGGGGAACAGGAGACCACCTCGCCGGAGACTGGGATGGGCACAAGGGCAGTCAGGGCTGCAAGGAGCCACAAAAGATATTCAGGAGGGGATGGGGCAGGATGTGGAGAGGAACCAGCAGTGCCCCCAGCGGGACCCAATGTCCCCAGTTGTGACACTTGGTACAGAGTCACTCGTCCCCTTGTAGTGCTGGTCCATGGAGGAGACCGCAGCCGCCAGCTATGGCAGGTTCAGGGTGGGCAGCTGGGTCCTTCCTGGGGTTCATCCAACCCCCAGCAGCACCAGTTGCACTCACGAACTGGCCCAAAAGTGGCCTAAATCCTGGGGTGCGTGGGACACAACGTGAGCTCCGCAAAGGCATTGTTCCCTGGGAAAAAGCAGCACGCTGAGGAGCTGTTGGGTTTTGGCAGATTTCCTTCCCTCGCTGCACTCCAACACGCCGCCGAGCTGCTCGGGCAGGCTCCTGACCTGCCCAGCTCCCCAAAAATGCGCCCGCTGATGGGGGCACCCTCTGGTCACCCCATCCCCGCTGCCCGGAGTGGTTTTTCAGCTGGAAGAAGTGAAGCAGCCGACTTTCCCTGAGCACCAGCGAGCCAGTGACCAGTGATGCAGCCGGGTAATTAAAGACTGAGTCAGAAAACCCGCGCGCGAGAGAACGGTCTGGGCTGGTGCCAGCAGCTCTGGCCTTTCTGCACTCCCCAGCCCTGGAGTGGGAAAACCAAGCGACGCTCCTGGGGATGCACGGTGCAATCTCCGATGCGCGGGAAAGTGATGGGTACCCGTTTTTATGGGTAGGCAAAATACACCTCGGGGTGGGATGGAGTATGGATGCATCATATGTCGAGAGGTTATTAGGTGCTAAGGGGGCTGAAAAGCACCCCAGTGCTGGAATTTAGGATTTCCTCAGCATAGAGGCTAACTGGTCCTAAAGCAATATACCAAAAATATCAATCTCAGCACTCCACAGACATAGGCACGCCTGCACAGGTTATATATACGTTCACACGCATATGTCCATAGGTCCTGTGTGCGTATGTCTGGCATGAGGATATAAAAACCCGTCACCACACCGAGCTCCTCCGCTGGTACCCGCTGCCACGCACGCAAACACCTTCATGGCTCCGGGATGTATATATGCACCGCGTGTGAATGCGTTAAAACTCACGTTACCATACCCATACAATGGGCAGGGTCCCTGTCGGTCCACGGTGTGGCCCTGGCTCCGGTCCCGCTGTGCCACCCCACGTGCCATGGGGGGACAGACCCGGGCTGCTCCCATGAATTTACCTTGAGGTCTGCCCAAAGCCCCCTATAGCAACCCACATCCCCAGGGAGTGTTCGCGTGAAGACGGATGTAGGATTATTTCCCTGATTAAAATATCAGTGGCTGGCACCACGGGCTGTATGGCAGGAGGATATTTCAAAGCTGCCGCTCTCCTTCCCATGGTCGGGTCTGATGTCTGCATCCCTGGGTATCCACATCCCCTCCAGAGCCCCACCACACCTCCCCTTGGATCCAGCCTTCCCAAAAAAAGGAGTTTGAATTTCCCACTGTCTCCAAAAGACCCCAAAAACCCTGGGAGGAGCCTGGGACAGCGAGGAACAGCCCAAAGCCGGGGCAGGCTCAGAGCCAGCCCAACTGTCCTTGTGCCATTATCCTGCGGTGACATCCCCATCACACAGCCCTGTGACACCAAATGTCCCCTGGCCCACCTGGTGACCCCACGAATGGGTCCTGTCCTACACCAGCACCTCCTGCCCCAAGGCGCTGCCGGAAAAATACCTCCCAGCATTAAATATGGAAAGGATGTGGCAAGGCGGGGGGTGCGCGGACGGATGGCTCCGCTCATAGTGAGACACCCTCAGCTTAAAAATGCAGCACCCCGTGCTGGGGGGGTCGGTCCCCAGCCCTGTCCCCGGGTCCCCGGGGTTATTTTCACAATGGCGCAGGATCCTACCCTGCGCTGGGAGCATCCTTCATCCCCGATGAGCTCCCGAGAAAACCACGGGATGGGGAGAGCCCCGAGGATGATGCAATGCCCTCCCGCCATCCCCGCTGTCCCCACCGTCCCCGGTGACACCCACCTCCGCGCCAGCTCTGCGACAGCCGCCGGTGCAGGCTCCGGCCGGCGCTCTTGGCGATGAGCTGCGCCAGGTCCTCGAAGTTGAGGATGAACATAATGACCACGCCGTCCTCGTTC
>NW_010138028.1:4364-4589 GCF_000699245.1 Pterocles gutturalis | reverse complement strand
GAAACACGAGGCTGCCGAGCAGAGACAGGCTCAGGGAGGGGCTCTGCCCATCAATCCCCCCCTGCCCCAGGACAAAACATTTTTGGCAGAAAATTATTTTTTTGAGCATTTTGAGGGGTGTAATCCCTGCTGATGGGGAGCGGAGGATTTGGAAGCCGATCTGAGTGTTGGGAAAGGGCTGAATCTCTGCAGCATCCCAGCTCGCACCGATCGCATCTTGCCTTT
>NW_010138028.1:955-4342 GCF_000699245.1 Pterocles gutturalis | reverse complement strand
TTTTTTTGTTCCAGACAGTCATTTATATCAATGTACTTTAGAGCAGCAATTAAAGGGTAGGTAATTAAGAACACAGAAAATCCCAGGTAGTGTTTTAACCTCGTTAAGCATGCTGCTTGTAATGACGCCGTAGCTAATTACCCTGCGATCACCAGCCAGTTTCTGGGGGGGCTGATTTCAGCCGTCTCCTGCCCTGGGTGGGGGCAATGGGGGTGACCCCGACCGCGTGCCCCATCCCGACCGTGGGCAATGGGACGTGGTGGGATCGGCGTGATGGTCCCCAAGGACATCCCCTAAAGGCACTGGCATGGAGTGGTCAGGTACAGGCTCATCTCACACCTGCCATGGGGAAACTGAGGCACAGGGGACACAAGGATGGGCTCAGTGTCCTGGGAGCCAGGGGGGCTGCAGGGAGGACCCCGAATGTGGCCACAGAGCACGAAGCCGTAGGGATTTGCCTGTTGGATGCCAGCTCGACCCCGCGGATCTGCTCGTGCTGGCAGCCAAGCACCACTTTGCGATTAGGGGCACCCAAAAATACCTGCAGGGCTTTCCCAAAGCAGCCAGTGGAGGATACACAGTGGGGGGGTGAGGGGGTCTCTCACCCCCCTTGCTAGCTTCATTCCCCAAAAATCCTTCAAAACCCATTCCCAAAGATATAATCACTGTGGGTCCTTCCCTTGAGCCGTCTCCTGTTGCTTTGGCACCGCTGGGAGCGGGACCCCTCCAGCAAAACCCCCTGAACCCCCGCCAGGCTCCTACCCCAAACCTCCCAGAAATGATGGAGCAACCGGGTACCACTGCCCGGCCAGGACCCAGCAAAGCAACCTCCTTCCACAGCAGCTTTTTCCGGGTGCGGATCCCTGATCCCGCCTTGCCCCCACGCTCTGACGACCCAGGATTAGCAGATCCGCAGGGATGTGCTGCCGGCCCAATCCTGCGCTCTCCCGCTCCGGCCATGGCCAAGCTCCCCGGCCGGGAGGGGGGATGTCGGCCCTTCTGCGTATAATTTTAAGGAGCTCAGGGCCTCCCGTAATCAGGAGCAGATGGCCGGCATCGGGCAACTTCGGGATGTGCCGTGACGTCAGGGATGTGCACATACACGGACACACACACACACGCACGAGAACGGGAAAGAAATGGATACGGTGAAATCCATTTAAAGGGCCCGGCAGCTGGGATTATTTCTTTCTTTCTTTATTTCATCGTTGTTCACCGCAGGGAGAGGAAATCCACTTAAACGTGTGAGCTGGGGAGGTGTAGGGGGGGATTTTCAGCAGATAAAGCTGTTTCGAAGGGATGCACGGGCACGCTACAGGCTGGGACAGAAAGAAACGAGCCCCTTTTCCCTCCCTTTGGCAGGATTTTTAGGGATCTAAAAGGCGAGCGGGGTCCTTGAGGTGATGCTGAGTGAGCGGGGTGTCCTGTGGGATGCTAAGATGGCACATGCCCGGTGGGATGACGTGGTGACATCCCCGGGATGCCGGTGCCGGCATTGGTGTGTGCACACATGTGCCCACCACGTGCGCGTGCGATGCCTGGTAGCACTGGATGGTGTCTCTTTCAGTGTGTTATAAAATTAGGGGTTTTTTTGCCCGCAGGTGATTTTGAAGCATCCCCAACTTCCCAGGGCCGGCAGCCCAGCGTGGGCAGCATCAGCTCTGCTCTTCCCCACCAGGAATCCCAATCCCAGTGGCTTGATCCTGGCTCACGTGCTCAGCCCTGCTGCATCCCTTTCCCTGCTCCATCCCTTTCCCTGCTCCATCCTTTTCCCTGGTTCACTTTTTCCTTCTTAATCTGCTCTGCAATGTTGGGAGGGGCCAGTCTCTGAGCTGTTCTCATGGGGGGCCCAATCCTTGCAGGCCCTCTGTGGCAGGGAAAGGGTTAATCCCATGGCCGCTGCCGAACAGCTGAAAACTGGGCCCAGTGACATCCAGTTGGAGGGATATAAGGAGCAGCTGGGAGGAGGCTGGAGCTGGGTTTGGGAGGCAGCTGGTGCCTGGTTCGATCCTGTAGATCTGGGAGGTGCTGAGCTGGCTGGGGGTGCTGTGACCCACCCCCCCCCAGCTGATCCCAGGGGAATCACCCCAAAAGGGGGGTTCTCAGCTCGGACCCGTGTCCCACAGCATGGATGCTGTCAAGGGGATGACGGAGCTTCAAGGATGGAGCCAGGCTGGGAGCAGCGGGTTCCCTTAAGCCTGGCCCAAAGACCCCCAGGATTTGGGGTCTCGGCACAGCTATGATTTTTGGGGTACCCCCAGCTCTGTGGGGAGGCTGCAGCTGGCAGAACCCTGGCACCCTGTGCCCTGACTCAGTTTCCCTGCAGCAAGCCAGCCTGGGCCGTGCAAGGCTGAGCCTCCCCATCCTTCGCCCTAAAACCCGGCACGCCAGACCCGCTGCGGCACCGGCGGGCTGAGCCGGGCTCGGGAGGGACCCCAGCCCTGCGCTCCCGTCCTTGGTCCTCGATCCACTGTCCCCATCCATCTGCCTGGCTCTTCCCTTCAGCTGTTCAGCTAATCTGGCTCCATCCATCTAATTTTATCCAGCCGCCAAATGATCTCTTGGAGGAGCCCCGGGGGCATTCGCAACCCGCCTTCGTGCCCATCCAGGGCGAAACCCTGCCCCGTGGAAAGGGCTTGGCAGGAGGGATGCGACACGGATGCTGTTTGGGAGCATCCCCCACCCAGCGCGATGGGTTCGCGTGGACTGGGAAAACCATCTCATTCACTAAAACCCTGGGCTTGGTCTTCCCAGCACCCAACCTCCCCAAAACCAAGCACTTTCTGACCCATCTTGTCTTCTGACCTTGATAAAAGCCAGCACTTATTAACATTAAAAATGTCATCGTCGGGGAGCCCTCCCTCCCCAGCCCTCTTATCCTCCGCGGCCGCCGGTGGTTAATGCATTTGTTGGTATCATCAGTATTAAACTAATCAACAGGACACGGGAGTTTCCGAGAGCTGGACACAAACCAGTATTGTTATGAATATTAAAAAAGCAAGCTATTAATCTGTCCTCAGAGCTCTTACCCAGTCCTTCCCTCCCCCCGGCCAGGAGATTTAATCTGCAGGGTCTCATGGCAGAGTGGCTAAATCTATAGTGGTATTATATAACGGAGCGGAGGAGAGGGGCTGGGAAGGGCACGGAGGGGACAGGGACACAGGGATGGGGATGGAGCCGTGCTGCGGGGCTGGCTGGCACGCCCGGGAGGATGCTCGGGAGGGCTGAGCCCTGCTCCCAGCCGGGGAAATAAATCAGTGTCAGGGCTGGGGAGAAACTTCAAAGGCAAGCGGCAGATTTGTTGGGAGGCCCTCAAGCAAATGGAAAATGATGGAGGTGGGGGCTGAGGCGGTGGGAGATGGGGGCATGGGGTGAGCGATGGGTGCT
>NW_010138028.1:702-927 GCF_000699245.1 Pterocles gutturalis | reverse complement strand
CCGGGATAGGCACCGCGGGGGCTGCGCTGGCCCCTCTCCATGTGCCCAAATGGAGCATTGGGAGACTGAACCCCCCTTGTGGCACCAGACCAGCAAAAAATGCTCCTTGCAGCAACCCCAGAACTGCTAAAATGACCTTATTAAGTAACAGCGGCGGAGGTTCCCCCCGGGCAGTGATGAACAGCAGGGATTCCTGTGCCCAGCGGGGAGCTCGCGGGTCGGAAA
>NW_010138028.1:0-626 GCF_000699245.1 Pterocles gutturalis | reverse complement strand
TTTTGGGGTGCGGGTGGGAGGATGCTCTGATCCCCAGGAGCCCAGAGGATCAATACAAGGGGTTGGTAAAATGCAGCTTAACCATTGCTGGAAGCGAAGCGAGCGGCTGCATCCCGGCCCGTGGTCCTTCCTTTGCTAAATCCCTGCTGGGCACAGGAATTAGTCCAGCTTAGAGCGGGGCTGCGTGGCCAAAGCTGCAGCACTGACAGCATTTCCCAGGGCTGTCCGGCCATCCTGAGAGCCCTGTCCCCATGGGGACACCTTCTGCTGGGGATGCAACACCTGGCGAGGATGGGGATGGAGGGTTTGGGGTGGGAATTGGGAGCAGAGCAGGGATTTCAGAAAAATCCCGCATCCCTGGGGGTGCTGGGGATGCTCTGGGTCTGTCCCTCCATTCGTGGGACATTTAGTCCAAGCACAAATCACCCGAGGAACAGCAGAGGATGGAAAAATGTGTCCCTTCCAGCTTTGTGCCCCAATCACGCCGTCCCCAGGGCAGAGCGGGGCGTGGGCGCCAGCCGGAGCTGTGGCGCAGCCGTGCCGAGGATGGCAGAACGGCCTCGCAGCGGGACCTCCGGCACCACAGCGTTTGTCATGGCGAGCGGGATGTTTATCCATCCCTGTCT
>NW_010138027.1:112633-157311 GCF_000699245.1 Pterocles gutturalis | reverse complement strand
CCGGGTCATTCTATGATTCTATGATATCTATTCCACGGGAGAGGGCTACACATTCCAGGCCATTGTCTTCAATTTAAGCAATACAAGCGACTGTTTTTTCAATTCTATGCAAAACTATTCCATGGACTAATTGTTTTAATTGAGTCAAAGACTTTTAATTGTACACTGGACAAATGCAGAAGGAGTCTGAGTCCAGTCTACTACAAAAATCTCTCCTTTCACCCTGCAATACTCAATATTGAGCCTGTACTTTCCTCTGAATCTTTTTTCTGCCATTCAGAAAGACTTTTGACAACAGACTCTGGCGGCTGGTTTTACCTACATGGAATAATTTAACTGCAAAGCTGCCCAATTTCAGGGTAACTTTGCAGTGAAGGTGTAAATCTGCTGTAGCCTTGAGCTGTCCTAAGGGCTCACAATCGCATGCTCCTGGGGAAACGGAGCATGGTCAGAGAATAGTCGTGGTCAGGATGATCCTGGCCTACCTCTGCATCCTTTGCGGACATTGCATGTGTATTGAAGTTGTTTTCAGAGCTTTTTAACCCAAAGTTCAGGCAATGCCTTGCGTATAAATGTGTGTTACGGGATCACCTCAGGACCGTAAGTCATCTTTCCCCATCACGCAGTGACTTATGTCACATGTGATATTGCTGCGCCAGTGCACAGGATCTAGGATGCTTCTTTATTTCTTCATCAATAATTATTTCTCTTGAGGGGAATTAGATCACTTACTGAGCAGATGGGAGGCAATTTTTGCTGCATTTTTCAAATAATCTGCTTAATACCTGATAGGGAAGGTGGACTGGCTGGCTTGAAAAGTGACCTCCAGAGCAATGCTCTAAGGTCTTTTACGGAGAAGGAAGTGCGGCAAATCTTTATTAGTTCATTTCCATATTCAGTTTATACTCTGTGGATAACACTTGCAGAAGATGATTGGGAGCCAGTGAAACTCAGGACGCCTTATATTTGCACTAATTTTAAATAGTTGATAACATGTTTATTGTATGCCTCCAGATAGTTCAAATAATGTCTTCTTTGGGTTAACATCCCGCTTTTACTTAATTTACGTTGTATTTGAGGGGTTTGGTTTTGACTGCCTCAAATTAAATCAAAAAAAGGGTACATCTAATCTCAGCAAGATGCCCGTGCATGGACTTCCTCACAATAACAAATGGTGTGGTTTCAGACTGGTTTAATTGTTTCAGTTCCACGTTACATGTGGACAATAATTAAAGTAAATATACTTGCCAAAGCCTGACTGTTAATAAAAAAAACACATTTTGGGTAAATGCTGCCTTCATTCTCTGAAGACATGTTTATCCTTATGTTCTGGGCACAAGAGGGAGACCATCTGAAGGACATTCAATGAAAATTTTGCATTATTCAAGTAGATGACAACCACACTTGTCTCCTTCCACGAGAAGACAGCTTGTATGTTGGTGTTGCTATAGCAAAGGGCGGGGTAGGGTTTCTATTGCAATCACTGTTTCTTCCCATTTGTGAACTGTAGGCGTTCGCTCTCCTCCTGAAACTTGGCCATCAAGATCTTGAACTAAGAACGTTTCCTTTTTGAGCAAGTTTAAATGTCTGGTTTGCCAATTTTAAATTGCCCTGGCTTTGGCCCTTTAGAGGGGGCCTTGCCTGGCAGAAAGGTATTGACTCCTAGGGCAAGACTCTTAAACTCCGGATTGGGGGGGAAAAAAATCACAGAGATGTTTGTTCACTGGAGACTTTCCACATTGCTGTCCCTCAAAAGCAATTTTGAACAAGACCACCTGAAATTTCCAAGGCATAAATTCTTTGTTCCTTGATACCCTAGTCCCTGTTCAGGTGACATTTATATTGCATAATGCCTTTCTAATATGTAACAGCAAAAACCTGTTAGAAATGCTTTGTAATTGGGATATTTTTATAATGCTGCTTCATTTTCCCTCCGAGATGTGTACACAACCACATGCCTTTTGCCATGCTGTAGTGCTGGGTGCTGTCTGCTCGAGGTGTTCAGTACTAACTCCCATTTGTAAGTAAAACACTAGGAAAGTCTTTCCAGAGTAGCTCTGCTGCTCTGTAGCAGAATTGTTCCTGCCATGGGAAGGAAGATTAATCTGAAGCAAACCTAATCCACAACAAACCAGCACCAACTGCTTAGAATTTAGGCCCTTGGGGTGTCACTCAGAGGCTTTAAAGAGGTGCTGAGAGCCTTGCAGAGTGTGTCTCTGCCACTGTGGATTTTACCCTAACAGGATGTGGTCACTGTAAGTAGTAGCATGCATGTCTTGAGGATTTCATGCCTTTATTTTAGTTATTTATTTTAATTTTGTGATACTCCTGCTGTCAAGATGAGGGGGGAGGCCCAGCTTCTGTCACTCCTTGCAGAACTTCTGAGGAGAGTTTTGCTGGAGTCTTGGTGTGTACAAGAAACTGCTAATTGGAGTGTTATGTGAAAGGGACAGAATCAAGAGAAGCAAAGGGTAAGGTTGCACCTTGAAGTGAGGTCTTTGATGACATGCTGATAAGGTGAGATATGCTGGGGGGAGGGCATTTGTAGCAATTTTTGCAGGAAGCAGTTTATTTTCTTCAGGTCTCTCTTTCCTGGTCTTACAGAAGGCTTTCCTCTTGATTTCAGTTCACATCTTCTCAGTAGATCAGATCTAGAACTTATGAATGTGCAACCTCATGACACAGAGCATCTTTTTTTCATTTCATCCATTATTTTTCTCCCCATAGAGGGAGAAACATCAGGGTGTGAAGTTCTTTTACAGCTCTCCATAAGTTCCCTTTGATAAATGAAAGGTTCTCATTCTGCTTGAGTTTACTTGACCACTTAAAGAAAGACCCTATGTCTCATCTCAGGGCAAACACGCACAAGCAGCAAAATTAAAGGAGCCAAGGGAGCCTTAACTTCAGCTATTTGTGGGTTTGCAGAAGCATGGTGTTAGTACTAGAAGCGTGCACCAATGTGTGCAAGGCTTGCCTAGAACAAACAAGTCTAATACACTAAGCTTAGCTCTACAGCTTGGTTTGAAGCCAACTTTCTCCCCAAATGTAAAATTCTCTTTAGATCTTTTGTTCCGAATTGAACAACAGATCTACGTCCAGTGTCTGTGCCCCTTGTGCTCTCACGCACGTGTGAACGTGAGCACACAATGCACGTGTAGCGCTGGCATGAGAAAGAGCTGCCTGCGGTGTGCTCCTCAGGTTATACAAAGCCTTGTCACCCTTCCACGGGTGATGCCTAAGAACACTTTCTGAGCAAACAAATGTTTTCTTGCAAGGCTGCGAGTGCATATTTATAGCTGTTTTTGAAAATACAGACTAAAATATCACCACGCTAATGTGGTTTTCTGCCTCCTTCTGGAAATAATTCACCTGATGGCAGACCCGAGACTTTGCTAACCTCCTCCCTGTGTCATCACAGACTCTGGGGCAGTCAGGGTGCCCATCAAGTAACTTATCACCAACCAAACCCAGCAATGAACGGTACAGGACAATGTCTAGCCTACTCTACTGAGTTCCAAATATCAAAGCCTTCAAAACGTTAAAGCATCTACTGCTTATTTTCTTTCTTCTTCTCATTACCCAGGCCACATAATTACTGATGCGTATCTACACAGCTAGTAACACTGATCTAGAAACCTGTCTCTTGTAGTAAAGCCACAAACGTTACCTCCCTCCTCCCCCACCTCCGCTATCAGAAGCTTTTCTTTTAGCTCTAAGACACAGACCCAAACAAAAGGGATGTATGTTACTGCACGGTACTGCTGAAGACATTTAAGCATGTCCTGATAAACCTTCTGTTTATCAAATAGCACCAAAGGCACAACTTAGAAATAATGACCTGACAGGGACCATCAGTATTTGATGCCAGAGACATTTTGATGCACTAGTTCTGTTTTGCTTCCATGTTTTGAAGCCAGAGCCCTAAAAATAGTTATGTAAGTGTGTATTTATCAAACCAAGGGAGCAGCTTGAGTTGTAAAGGTACTGTCAGCCTGTAACTCTCTTTAGCTTTTGAAGGTGACTCTTCCCTCTGAAGCCCAGGCTGTTTTCTAGGTGCTTTACAAAGTGCTTTGATTCTGTTTGTAAATATGTCCATTAAGATTTGCAAAACAAGGGGAGTTGAATATACAGCTCTTGCTGGAAATAGATTGGAGAAGCAAAGCTAAATCCCACAGGTGTCTTGCAAAATCTCAGCCTTTGCTTCTCTTCAGCATTGGTATGATGCTGTAAAGAAAATGACCCTGGCTCTTCGTGTGTCTCAAGCATTCTTTCTTTTCCTGCTTTTTTTCTAAAATACACTCAGAAACACAGCTCAGTAGATGCTCCTGCAGTAAATGCCATGGATATAGCAAATCTTGCTGGTTTATTTGTTCTTGCTCTTTGAGCATAGACTAACCCAGAACGTAACCGACCACAGGACTCTAAAGGATTAAGAAACAGCTAAAAGAAAATTATAACCCCCCACACCCCAGCCTGACAAAGCTGCACACCCAGGAATTGAACGTTAGCGGACTGGCCCGCGCTTGTCAATCATGCAGAGGGAGTGAAAATAACATAACGGGCAGGAGAGCCTTTAATTAGTCATTTGCCGATTTCTCACTCAGCAAAAAAAACCCTGCCCCTCTTAACTAATGCTGATTTTGATCTGAGGGGAGGAGATAAATCAGCAAGAATACAGTTTTTTAAGGTGGTTGATGAGTGAAAAAAAGAAACTGGAGTAATGTATGGTGGGGTCAGTGGAAGGTGTGGTGAGTTTGGGAAACTGATTTTTGTACGATGAGAAAATTCTTGTTTGAATGTTTTTTATAGCAGCTTTCTTTTTTAAAAAAGAAGATAAGGAAAAGATTAGGAGAGGTTAAAATACAATTTTTTCAGTTAAAAGCAGAATTTAGCTCTCTGGTTTCTTCTGAATAGCTCTTCTTGTTGTTCCAAGCTTGATTGACTTATAACTGCATCTGAACCAACCTCACATCAGTTCCTTTTTATCAGCCAAAGTGAGACTTCCTGTGCTCCACAGTCTGGTTTCCTGATGTGTTTCCTTTTTCCTTTTAACAGAACAAAGGAAACTGTAACTCCTCTGCTGCTCCTGTTCCAAATCTCCTTGGGACTTCACATAATGTTAGCATCGAACATTTGCCTTTTTTTTTTTTTTTCTTTTTTTCTTTCTGCCCAGTCACAGAGTCAGGCTGCCTAGAGTGATTGTGCCCTCTTCATATGAGTTTTGCATTGCCAGCTGTGGAGGGGCAAGAACTGTGGTCTTGTTGAAATGAAGCCACTTCCAGAGCAGTGGGCAGCCACCACGCTCTTGTTTTGCAGAGATGCGCCGTCCCTTCACAATCTCTATGTCAGAGCTGATGCTTTTTTGTTATAAGAATCACAAGCTGTTGTTGATTTGAATGACAAGAATCGCTTGTCTTCTTGTCCAGACAGAGGAACACGATCTCAGATCAGGGCTGAGCAGATGCCTATAAAAATACTTCTGAACACAACTAAAAGCAGCTATAGAAGTGTGGAGTTAGATGTTAGCACAGAGTTAAGTGCAAACATGGGCCTGATTCTAAGAAATATACACTGGATACCTGCAAATTCCCAGTGCAGTCAGTGTTCATGCTTAGGGTTTACCCATTTATCCAAACCACCGGAGCTCAGCAGGCTTAGAAAGGAGAGGGGAAGCTGCAAGCTGCGCTGCCTGATGGGCTTCTGTGTATGGAGGCAAAGGGAATTTCAAGTTCAGCCTCTCCAGAAGAGGCAGCTTATATCCCAGGTTCATTTCTCCAAACCACCAAAAATTCAGGAATGGCAGAACACTGGTAAAAGATTCTGGATTTAGCCTGTTTTCTCTATATGCCTTAATGTACGTATGTGGTGTGTAAATTTGAAGGGCTGGCCAGAGACAGGCAGTGGTTAGAGCAGAGGATTACCGCACCACATCAGCTAACAAGGAGGCAGAGTTTCCAGGGCGCCCTGCTCACCCAAGCCTAAGGGAGGAGCAGAAGTGATGTTATTTTAAGCAAGGAAAAGAATTGACATCATTGCCCTCCTACAGAATTGCCTGTCTGCAGGTTTCAGTGTACTGATTTGAGGTTTCCTCATGTAATAACAAAATCCTATGCCTTTACGTTGAAAAACGTCTTTTTTTTTTTATCAAATAACTTTGGATTACATAGGGAAAGGTATGAGAAAATGATATCCCTTCTGTAAAATCCAGGGGAATATCAAGGAAGTTTTGCTTTTTCTGCTGTGCTCTGTTTATGGAACAATTTCTATACAGCATAATTCAATTTCCATAAAAACTCCATTTATTTAATCCCTATTAAATTCTGAGGATTTGTCCACGAGGGTCGTGTTGCAGATCAGCCTTTAGGACTGACTCCTGATTAGAACCAGAAGTTGTGACTCGTATGATTAATTCCTTTTATTATGGTCGTTGTCCCTAGAGGCTCCAGCAAGACGAAGCATGGCGTGTGGCTGGAATAAGAGCCCATCATCTAAGCAGGCAAAGGAAAAAAAAAAAACCAAACCAGAAAACTAGGAGATGAAATGCAGGAAGCAACTGGTCCCTCATGAAGCCACCATCAGAGGTGCAAAGAGTGCTGGCAGGTGTTCACAAGTCCCTAGAATCGCCCAGGGATTTATAGCAGAGGGTGGACCTTAAACACCCTTACGTGAGTTTTACCACCAATATGTAGAAAAATCACGAGAGCCAGGAATTTTTGATACATGTACAAGCTTGAAAGCCAAATAGATCACCACTTACAAATTGATCCTGAAAGACTGAAAGGGATTTTGAGTAGTTATCACAGATGCTGTGGGTGTCTTTGAGGCATACTGAGAATCTAGACTGCAGTTTGTGTAACTCATGGTCCTTCAGGGACAGTTTTCTCCAGCAAGAATAATTTTCCTGATGATAACACTCCTAACCTGAACTTGCTCGCAAAATTCTTGTAGCATCCTTCCTTAATCAGATCAAATATGCACATGTATATCTTTCCACAGCACAAATATTTGTATTTTGGTGATATTTCTGAGAGCCATAAAGTAATACATCTGACTTCATTAGAACCAACCAGGCTTTAAAATAAGCATGCACTGGAGTGATTTGTTAGGCAGGAACTCTCAGTATCATCCTGCAAATATTACCAAAAATTGTCTGTAACAGCTCCACTGTGACAAGAGAAAGAATGATCTTACGTTAAGTGAGGAACTGACACACAGAGAAAACCAGTGTGTCTTACCAGGATCTGGGTTGCTTTTAATTGCACATATTTCTTCTGAATCCCGTTTTCTATCAGACAAGTGTGTGTGCAAATTTTGTGTGTGCTATATTTTATCTGAGTGGTCATGAATTCCCTCGTGGCACTAAGATTGTATGTGAAATCTGAGATGTTTCTAGTAAGCTGAAGGGAAACTGCTACCATTCCGATGGCTTGTGGCCCAAACTCCAGCTCCTCGCCATCCTGCCACAGATCAAGCATCTGTCCCTTCTAGTCCTTTTCTTCTGAAAAGCAGCTCTGTCCTTTGACAGAATCCCTCTGGATTTTGAGTCATGCTGGAAGGCTGGGTAAAAAATATACCCAATATGCATCACCACATAACAACTTTTGGCAGGAAAAGAGTATATCCACTTTAAACTGAGCCCCAGCACACTCATGCCTGGGACACACGGTTTCTACAGGTCAGTATTAAAGATGACACCTATGAAAGGGGATGGAGTTCAGTTCAAGTTTGCAATGAATCCTCTGGATTCGCACCACTGTATGTGAGAGCAGAGGTTTTCTCATTCTCACAGAATATACGGGGTGGTCATTAATGGATGGAATAAGCTTGCAGTTCATTCCCTGCTCTTCATTTTTCGTATTCTCATATGTCATCTCTACTTCAGGAAGGATGTAATTACGGTTGATCGTTAGTGTTATGAATTATTTGTGCTACAGTAGTGCCTAGGGACCAGAGTGGTCTCTGTTGTGCTAAGCACCGTATGTAACAAGAGCTGCTTCTTCTGAATTCCTTAAGAGTGAAGAAAAGTTGAGGCACTTGATTTGAACTCCAGAGTGGAAGCAATTCTTGAGCTCTGCTCTCTGCTGTCAGATGTGACCATGCTCTATCATTCCTTTCCCAGCCTCTTCAAGGTTTCTGGCTCCGTGTCGAAAAGGACTTCTGTAACTTCTTCATTCTGATGTTTGAGTACTTTCTTCTGATTTTGGACTGACATTTGCTCATTTATACCTCTCTCCTGTGAGCCCTACTAGCTTAAACAGCACTCTTCCTTTCCCTGATGTTATGCCCCCCGTGCCTTTACAGACCACTGCCATACCTCTCTTTTTGTTTTCCCAGGATAAACAAAAATCTTCTAATTTCTTTCATAACCTCCCTTCTCCCGGTTATCCCTTAGCCCTCGGCTGCACCTGTTCCCGTTTGAATTTGTCTTTTCTCAGCATGAGTCACTGGAGCGGCACACGCTGTTCCCAGCGCTTGGCACTAACACACACTGGAAGAAGCCTCCCTGATGCAATTCTGGGATTGCAGTGCCTTTTTTTTTTTTTTTTTTTTTAGTACTTCTAGTGAGTCAGAAAAATCTGCAAGCAGTTAATTCACCCCAGTCTTTGTCCTCAGCAGTGCCCAACCTGGTTCAGTTGGTTGCTCTGCCACAGGTTTCCTGTATGAGTTCAGGCATTTCTGATCTCTGTATCTCGGTTTCTCATCTGTAGAAGTAAGCAAATGCTTCCTTTCCTCTCTGCCTCGTCTGGTCGATTTGGAGTAGATGCTCTTACAAGGTGGGACTGACTTCAGTTCTGTTCCTGGGCCATAATGGTCTCAACGTAGGCACATCCTGCAACGCAATATAATGAACAGAAAGAAATCCTGTTGTTCTTGCCATGATGATTATTAACATCCAACAACCTTCTGCCGTGTTCCTGAGATCTGGGTACATTTAGTAATCTTTTGGGTCATGCACTGATTTGTGACGTGGGTTTGTAGCATTGCAGCTGTGATGGGCAGGTGTGTTTTCCCTGAGATCAAAGCCCGTTACGAGCTGTCCAGAAGGAGTAAGGAGGGTGTGAAGTCCAATAGGTTTTCCAAATTTTTACAGCAAGTGCCCTGGACTGCCTGGCAAAGGAGTCCAGCAGACTCTGTGCATGCCCCTGGGAAGCTGCTCCGTTGATTCATGCACAGAGCACACAGCTGAAATTTCAGCTAGGCCTAAATACCAGATGGTTTCTTACATAAGCCAAACTTTTATGTGTTTTAAAAAATAGCAGCCAGTACACGGTCAGGACCCCACTCTGGTTGTCTATTTCTTCCATTTATTTTTCACTCTTTCTTTCATACTTTTGCAGCTCTAGGATTGGTCGTTTCAAAACTAGCAGCTGCAGACTTACAAAAAATTTTTAAAAAGGAATTAATTAATTAACATCACCCTAAACCACAGAAACCTTGTGAGCAGCCCTTTTCTCACCAAGCTGTTCTGTGCCAGTCTGGAGGAGGTTAGCCGACATGCCATGCAAACACGTTAGGAAATGTGTGTGTGTACCAGCAGAGAGGGGAAACACGTGTGTTTCAAACATGTAGGATTCAAACTAAGGTCAGTGGGTGGGCAGGTCTGACTATCACTGCTGATTTCTGTAGTGTTGTACGCATAAAATGCTTCAAAATCATTTTGCAGGACAAGTCCTTGGCTCTAGTCTGTCACCTGATTGTGTTACTGAACCCAGTACTGCAGTGATACGGATTCCTGCGGCTACATACCTGCTTCTGCGCAGGATATTTCAAAACATTGACATGGGGCAGGATGCTCAGCTCCCGCACCCTGGGGGACTCCTACAAAGGAGCTCTGAAAGATAGTTTTGCTGTAAGAGTAACAAATGCTGTAGGAAAAAAAAAAAAACAAACCATGATGTTTTGTGCTTAAAACACGAGATGATGATCCAGGGCACCTGAATTCCATTCTTGGCTCTGCCAGAGACTTTCTGTACAGCCGCAGGAAGCCGCTGAACCACCAGGCAGGACTGATCATTCCCTGGTTTTCTGTCTTGCCTCCCCAGACCTTGAGCTCTTTGGAACAGGAGCCTTCCTCCAGAGTGTATTCACCCAGCCCTACCACAGGGGCAACTTGAGGTTTACTCATCCTGAGTCAGGCAGTGGAGTATTTCCTCACAAATTGTGTCCCAGATGTGTGCTTGGTTATTCACTCTTGGTTATGACTGACTTAATGGCTTATATGGATAAAAATACTTCTAGAAGAGAAACACGTTCAGAAACCTGACATTATCTGTAACAAAGTTTTCTTAGCATCTAAGATCATCATCAGTCATCTATTATTTAGTAAAAAGATGAAGAGGAAAGATCTCTCATCTGGTATCTCTTCTGTTCAGCAGATAACAATCACGCTCACACGTCCCTTCTTTTGAAAAAGCTAGAATTTTGGAGTAATGCTCTTCAGTCGTTAGAGCAAAAGCCTGCAAGTGGAGTCTCCTTGGCTTTATTCCTCTCTCCTACCCAGAGACTCTGAGCAAATCATTAGAGCGTTCTGTGCCTTGATTTTCCTGATTGTAAAACAATAATGGGTAATGGTCTTCTGAGGTAAGGCTGAAAACTGACAAATCTTCACAAAGAGCTTTGTAAGCACTGGATAAAGACTGCTGTAGGTGCCTAAAATGTCCATAGAAAATCCTCTCTGAAATAAGTTCAAAGCAGCTGGATGCAAGAGATGGGGTTTTTTTTTTCAACTAGGAAAGGAAAGACACTATTTATAGGACCTCAAATGTTCTAGTCACTTATGAAACACAGAAAAAAAAAAACCAGTTTCTGCTCTAAAGCATGTATAACTTAAAACAATTGCATTAACAGAAGTCTCATGTGGCATACGTGCTACTGAGTTTGTATAGTTGCAGCCCCTCGGTGTGGGCAGGAGGGGTGGTGGCTGCACCCCACCACTGCGTTTCCAGAAGCCTACAGCGGAGCAGTGGCTGTCCCTGCTCGGTAATACACGCTCTCATGGACAGTTTTTTCTTTCCAGCCCTGATAATCAAAGATGCAAATGTCACATGAGCTGTGGGTTGCTTTTCCTGAGCAGTAAGGTATATAATGTGCACGTAAAGCACAATAACTCCTTGCCGTGATGATCTGATTAAAAGAATCAGATGAGCAGCAGCAGAGCAGAGGCATACCAAGGGGGCTCTGCCCCGCTCCCTTTGCCCTTGCTGCCTGCTAACCAACTTGCTCTCCCAGCGCTGTCATTGTTTGATTTCAGCCCGCTGAGACAGGTGCAAATCTGCTTCCAGATCACACATGGCTACGTGGCAGGCAAATTTTCATTAGAGGCTGCAATGACAAGAAGCAGCTCTTGTCTCTCAATGCTCTATAGAACTGGGAACCTCTTCTGCATGCACCTGACAGCGGCTGCGAGGAGCCTGGCTTGCTGAGGACAAGTGCTTTCCAGCCGGGGGGGGCACGCTGGGAGGTTTGCACCATTCGAGAGTCGTTTAGCAAGTGACATTTGTTGCAAGCTGATTATAAAAAAAAAACAAACAAAAAACAAAAAACAAAGGGGAGAGAAAACGCAGTTAAAATGAGTTTTGCCTTTTGAGCAAGCTCCAAGCCTTCCCCCGCTTCATGGAACTGTAGAGTGCGGTTGGGTGCGGGGGCGTTGCAGCAGTGGAAACCCTGGTCGCGGATGCAAACATTGCACTCAGAGAGGCTGGTTCTTTACTCATCCTAATAAAAAAGGATGCGTGAGGTAAATAAAAAGATGCAGACAGGCAACCCGAGGCATAGAAAGCCTGGTCTCCTGACACGGTCATTCACCTGCTTTTTTGGGCGAGTTAGCCTGTTTTAGATGAGTGCTCCTTATCTCACCTGGTCAAGGCACACGGGACCTTAGTGAGTGCATCAAGTCCGGATTTGCTCCCTCTAGTCGTTCCTTAGGGGAGTGAGGCAGGGCAGAATGAATTTGTAGAAACACTAGGAAATTTGGGTGTATACCTGCACACAAACAGCTGGCCATTTGTTAGAAACTCACAGTGAAGATAATGAAGAAAGTTTGGGGTTTGCCTCCTGTATTTTCAGATGGACAATGAGATTGCAGATTAGATGAGTGATGGAGAGCAGAGAAGTGATATAACTAAATGCAGAAAAAGAGGGATGTGACTTGAGTAACACACAGAAACAAGTGAGGTGCCTCTGCAGAGAGGCAGAGGGAAGCTTCTGCACCCACCCAAAGCTCAGAGAGCAGCCCTGGTGTTGAACTTAAATGCATTTCCTCTTTGCTAGAAAAGACCAAAGAAATGTGAGGAGCAATTCAGCTGGCGAGAGCTATCAGGCAGGTGAAAACAGCAAACAAGGACAGCACAGTTGTGAGCTGCCTCTGCATTAATACTCTCATGTCACCAAGCTGGGCTCCTAATAAACACTCTGTGTGATACGAGTGCATGTGTCAGAAGGCATTCGGTTCTGGATACCATATGGCCAGAGAGGCTTTGAGAAATGAGAGCGTACAAACGAGAAGCAAGAAACAGGACAGTGCGGGGATGCAGAAACGCTTGTGTGGGTCTGTTACAAAGCAGGAAAATTGTATGATTTCTGCTGCTTGTGGACCTAAGGTGGTAAACTGGGATGGCATGACTGTGGTTGTAAACCAAAGCCCTTCATTCCCTGCTGTGTACATCCTCCTAGTGATCATCATCATCTTTAGAAGAGGAAAAAGTAAAAAAAAAAAAAAAAGATACGATGGCTTTAGGGGTTTAATTTTAGGCTGGGAGTGCTGAATCGGCAAGGAAGAGGACAAGTAGAATCTGAAGTCAGATAAGTTGTTCTGTGTTCCACCCCCCTCCAGCCCATTCCATGTCTATTATTTCTTCTCTCACACGAATGATAAAAAGAGGAGGGGGTTGAATCATGTTTATTAATTCCAAATGACAACAGGACACCTGGACTAGCACCTGTCATAATATGATGCAAATTAGCCCGGGAAATCTGGTCTTGATCAGTGCAACCATGATGAAGCGCTAATAGAAGTGATAATGATTGGAACAGTATTCATAGGAACAGGCTTTGCTGGGGTATTGGCTCAATTGCATTAATTAATGCGGTACATACAGAAATGCAGCCTTGCTCCCATTCATACGGACTTCCTGATGCTTTTCTGTTCCTGTTTGTTTTTTAAACAGACTGATTATATTTGCAAACAATGGCATCATGGAGGTGCTCTGATTTAGTGCAGAGATAGAGAGGGATGATGTTTGAAAGCTTAAATTAAAGCAGGATTTCCTTCTGTTTTCTCAAAGGAAAGGTTAACATTTGCTAATAACTGTCACAGGCCGTAAATGGCCCAAATGTCATATGATGGACTTTTCTGATTGCTTTTAATCGAGGTTTTTAGAGATCAGGGGGTGTCACCAAAGAGATGAGCTGAACGTTCATGAGCCCTACATGAGCTGAACAAACCTTAGGAGATGTGACTAAGATAAGAAAACACTGTTCTGACAATGAAGTAATAACAAGCGCTTTGCTTCCTGAGTTACACTATTTTTTATCATTTTATTTTAATGTTCCTTGTTCTGTATCTCTCACTGAGATAAACTGGTCTGCAGAGATGGATATATGCTCGTGTAGGTTTTGTTAGTGGGTGGAGGGTTCTTTACCCTACAGAGATATCAGGTTGTTAGACTATCTATTCCATCCCCCCCGTGTGTTGTTTTTTTTTTTCCCCTCTATCAAATTTCAGGCCAAATGTAGGTGATGGGAATTAGTAAGAAAAAAGTCTCTTTACAATGTTCAAATCAGCAGAAAGATGGCAGGGCTGAGGCTGGGAATATGTAGATAATCTTTCTGTGAAAATTATCAATTTTACTGAATGCCTCCCCAGGAGAAAGGGATAAATGGGAAGGTATTTCATTACCCCCCCTGAAAATAAGGGACGTGGGTCCAAAACGCACAGAAGAATTTTTGCCTTGGTATAGCATGGACTGCATTTTTCAGAAATTCAGGACCACAGATGTGTGTGGTGGTTTTTTTTTTTTTTTTTTTTTTTATCACATCCTCCCTAAATCTGATGAAACAAATAGGTTTAGGCCAAACATACTGGTTACCAGGGTTCCTGTTTGCACTGGGGGGGTGGCCCATCGTGTCAGCTGCAGAGAAGTCCCAGCATACAGCAAACCTTTAAAAAGCAAAGAAAGGTGGAGGGGGGCCTGTGCAGGTTTAGCAGAGAGCACATTGGGTGAAGCGCATGCAAATCTCCAGCTGACACAAGCTGTATCCTCTCCCACGAAAAACTTCATAATAATCTGTGCAGAACATCACTTCAGGATAAACACAATAATGCTATAAATACCCCAGGCCATTTCCTGTTGTTCTTACTGCAGCTTGCACAGGGCTTGCGTCTGGGTGAGGGTGTGACTATAATCCACATAGTAACACATACATTAACCTCCTCCTCTGCTTCTCTCGCCGATTGTGTGCTGGACTTGAGTAAAAATGAGTTTTTCTTTCTGCACAAATGCATTATTTGTCAGTTAACCTGTGGTTTGTTCCCCTGAGCGTAGCATTCATCATGAATGAATGGAGCAATATTCTTCTCTTTATGCCAAGAATTTAGGGCAGCAAAAGGTAAACTCTTGTGCTCATGAATCGATGAGCTGGCCTGAGTGTAACGAGTCGTGGTTATAGACATGTCTCATCCCAGGTTATTTCAATTGATGCACGTCCTTAATCTTGACTGTCAAAGGAAATCAAACACACTTTAAAACGCAAATTGAGCAAACAGGCAAAATCTTTCCTGAATGTTTTATGCTTGATATTTACGGAATTGTTTATTTTGTTTAAGTGGGTTTGTTATTTTAGTGAAAACAGCGGCAAATGTTATACTTACATGTGCTTGTTAATTACATAAATACAACAAGAAGAAAGCAAACAAATTGCAAAGGGAGGCCTCTGACTTCTAACGCATGAATGAAGTCTTTAGAGGACTAGACTGCAAGTTCCTGTAACTATACAATTTTTAACTCAGCAATTTAATTCAAACCGATAATTTTTTTTAAATAGCGTTGGCAACATGCTTTTTACTACACAGAAAAACTGAAATCCTGGATTATGAGTACTTGCTAAATGGCTTAGACTTCCCATCTCAAGCCAAAAATTTAGGGCCAAATATAAAAAAGAACCCGAGCACCTCCAAAGGAGATACTGTACCGCCTAAATCTTAAAAAATTCACTCGTAAAGTGAAATACAAACCTAGATTTACGCTGCCCAGGCTTGCTAAGCTTGGATCTGTCTTTTAAGTACATGGTCAGTTTTAATCAGACAGTCAATTCCATCGTCATCCAACAACAGCAATTACAAATTGTTCCTTCAGTTTCTATGAAAAAATGGTTAAAGAAGAGAATTTGGCCAAAGTAGCATGAGACGGACAAATCGAAGAGAAGCTGTCCCGTTTGTGAAAGGAACCAGGACCCAATAGCTAAGCCATTTGCTGCTGTCCATGAGAAAGAAAAAAATGCTCAGAAGCAGACTGTTTTTTAAAAAGATCATTGTAAAACAATTTGCCTGTGAATGTGAACAAGTGAGGCGGAGTGGGTGTATGCAATGGATATGTTTCATGTGAAAGGCAAGGAAGGAAATGGGAATAGCAGGCAAGTATGGGGGAAAAAGGCCTGATGGATGAAACAGAGAGAGTATGCTCTGCTCCTGCTCCTGCTTATAGAGATTTTTCCTCCATACAAGTTTTATATTAACTGAATTAAGGCAGAGAGTGACATTTTAAAAAGCTTCAGATGAAAGATAATATGTATTTTGCTTGCCTGACTCACATTTATGCCTTTGAAGATGTCCCTAGAGAAATCACTTTACTTACATGTCACACTGTGGCTCAGCATCTAAAGCAGAGTCATGAGAATCCAAATAATTGGACTCTCAGCCTGAATTTACTACGATTGTGCTGTTTGACCTTCAGTGAATGACATCTTTATGTCTTGTTTGATTGCATGTTAAAGAGAAGTTTTTCATAGAAAAGTGATGTGAAATCTACCCCAAACGTTACCTTTAGTATGTGAGATAAAGCAAGGCAAAATTTTGTCACGTTTAACAACAGCTACTTTTTTTTTTTTTTTTTTTTTTTTTAAATGATACTGAAGAAATTGTTTCCCTGGAGGTTAACCCTGAGCTCCTCTGGCATTCCTAAACATGTTATGTCTACTGTGACATGAAGAAGTAGCAGGGGAGAGTAGAGCACCTGTAATTACAACAGTGCTAAGACACTAAAACCCATCTTGCCGTAATCTCCAGAGGTCCTTTCCAACCTGGATACCTCTGGCAGGGGAGCTATGGGCAGGCCACTTTAGGAGGGTCCAACACACCATTTGGGCACCAAGTGCTCGGAATAAAGAAGGAGATGAAACCATTGCCATTTCATTTTTTCAGCCTCTTCCTCTACACTTCATTGTTTTTCTAAAGTCAGAGACATGGTCTGATCTGGTCTGTAGCCCTTGGAAGCTGAGACTCCCCAGCTCTCCTGTGAAAAGAGAAGAGAGGGTGCTCCATGGCCTCTGCTTCCCCACACCTACATTTCTCTGTATCAGTAGCACATTTAACCACATACAAGCTTTTGCCCTACCAGCTCTTGTTGGGAGATGACTCATATTTCCAGGTAGGCCAGTCTATTCTCACACCTGCAGGTAGGGCTTTGGCAACGTTGATGTCTATTTTTGATTCCTCATTAGCTGTATTAACTGGTGCATGCCAGACTTCCACTCCTGGAGGCTTTTCTGGTTTGTTAACAGGTACGTCTGGAGCAAAAGTTTTTTCTGTCAGCTTTTATGGTGTAGCCAAACACTGGGTGCTCGTGTCTTTGTTCAGTGAACATTGCAAGCCAGCCTCTGGGTTTTCTGCCTGTGTTACCTTCTCATTCCCAAACGAAAGGAGTGAGTTTGGGGGAAGAGTTGAATGTGTACAGCTTCAAGGCACAAGAGACGCTCTAATCTCTCTCAAACTCTCTTGAAGTGCTGCTGTAACAGCACCATCTCCACCTTACAGCAATTGCTGTGTACGTGTGCGGCAGGCTCATACCAGCTCTTCCTGTGCTCTCTGCATTGTTCATACCTAGCTCGCACGCCGTGTTTTGCATCCATTCACTCTGAAGTGCTTTACCCAAAAGGTCGCTTTCACTCTTACCCCTATTTTGTATAAGGTGTTTTGTCACCACGTTATCCTTGTTGACTGTTAGACCTGCCATGAGGAAGACATCCTTCTTCCCTTGGATGTTCGTGTGGTGCCTTTCCAAACCAGTAAGAACCTGTCCCTTCTGAGGATCAACATTGTGCCCGGGCTCCTTGAGAAGCTGAGGGACTGGGAGGAGAATCAGACCTTTCGAGGATGCAGCTCAGGCTTGCAAGAGCTGGTTAGCCCAGTCAGGTATCCCAGAAGGGAGCTGGAGTTTTTCTTTGGTCCCTTACATGTGTCTCTTGGAGACCTCTGCTTCCCTCCAGGATAGGAATCTGGCGTAGTTTTAGTCACCTTGATATCAAAATGCCAAATCTTAAAGATATGGAGGTACCTGTGCAGGCAAATGAAATCAGCCAGGTTTAAGAACTACACAGATTTTCTTAAAATTTGTCAAATGGTTGGTTTTTGGCAGTTTGCTCAAAGCCTTACTTGGTGCTTTCTCTCTCAAGTTTTCCACGTTTTGTTTTGAAACCATTCCTCATTTAGAAACATAAGCCAATTGCAATATTTTAAGAAAATTGAGAAGGTTAAAACTGCAATGAAACATTCAGAATGCCTGAAACAAACTATTTCAGTTGACTTAAGGTGGTCTTCTCTGGATAATCATTTTGACTTTCTGTCCAACAGCAGGATTGGAACATTTCTCACAGCCTCTCTAACTTTCTTCAGGGTATGAAAATGGTATCTCACCATATTCTAGGTTTGTCCAGCTCTTACCCTGTGGCTTTGACACCCACTTGTGCCCCTCATTTTGCGCACAGAACTTTCACTTGAGTTGAACAAACAATTTTGCTGCCTAGATGGTAAATGAGCCCACGATCTCCCGAATATCACTCAAGTATTGAAACCACAGGACTGTATTTTCTGTGCTGCTTGTACACTTCCTGCTCACTTGAAAGCTGAGGAAATGAGCTATGCTGAGGTGTGAACATTATTAGTGTATTTGTTTGTATTGTGAAAGCACAAAGACGGCAGAGATACAGACCATGACCAAATACGGACTAGCGTGCCAAGGTGCTGGGCTCAGAAAAGAGAAAAAAAAACCCTAACAGCCCATTCCCCCAAGGCATTTGCAAGCTGAATGTTAAACCAGCAGTAATATATTCCTTGCACTGCCCTATCTGGCTGGATACACTCGCAGGTATTACCTAAAACTCTTAGTCAGGGCAAAAGATAATGTTTGTGTTGGTTTGGGACTATGCCAATGCGTGCCTCAATTTGTTTTCTTTTTTTAAGGCCTCAATTTCACTAACAAACCAGAAATGGCCCTTTGAAGGGTGGTTGGCTGTTGATTTTTTTTTTTTTTCCTGCAATGCTCCCATTTTCTTCAGAAAGAACTGAGCAAAGACAAGAGCAGGACCATACCTAGCTCTGAGCCAGCTAAAGACGGTAGTAAAACACGTACCCACTGACTAACACAGCCGAGGTGACACCCAAATTCCCTGGGCTGGGGAAAACTCCTTCTCTTTTTTTATTCATCCTCCTAAGAATTTTAATAGCCAGCTAGCTTAGATTCTCACTTTCTGCCCAGAAACCCTAGTTGCCTCTCTGTAGGGTGGCTGTCTGGTTAGCGCAGTCAGAATTAGGAGGGGGGCTATTTTATTAGCCGGTAAAGCTGATTGATTTATTAGAGCAGAAATCTCTTGCTAGCTCCCAACACAGGTTATTCTCCAAATGCAAACTCTATTTCATTTCACACACACAAAATAGCCCAAGTGCCTGTGTTATGAATGGGCCCCTTTGTTACCCTGCGAATCAACAAGACAGACTGTTTAGTTCATGTCTGTACATTAGCAAAGGAGGACGGGGTCTGTGAGACAGATGTGGCCTTTAATTGCATGGAAATATTAGAAGATCGTTAAGCCATTTTTTGACAGGGTTTTCCTCTGACTGAGGGAGTCGAACGTTGTTTCAGGGAAGGCGCAAGGAGCAGCCCTGTCTTGCCGGCCCCACAAATAGGACCTTGTCCTGCTCCCTCACCTCAGTGCTAAACAAAACCAGAGGAGATTTAGTCAGAAGCCCCGCTTTCCTGCCAGAGCTGCAGAACTACATCTCAGAAAGAACTCTCTTTAAATTGCATCTGATAAAAGGCTTTTCAACACAGCTCAGGGGACTTGCCCTGTTAGAGATAAGACCAGCCCTATCAGCTCGGCTAAGAACATGGAGATGTGCCCAGAGCCCTGCTTCTTATTTATGTTAGCATGATTCGAGTGTAAGAAACCCTTCAGCAAAAGGAAAACATGCTGCAGTCATCTGAGAAAACATCACAAAGTGTCGCACGTAAAGGCCGTGCTCTTTTCTGCAGGAAAGCGGGCTTTTGTAGGGGGCCTAGGTTTTACTCTTAGTTTAGCTACACTCTACCAAATGACTTTGAGCAGAAGGTTTGGTTGCTTTGCATGGGTCCCCATGCTGTAAAATTAATGTAACAGCCTCGTGTCTGTCTGTGTGGCACCCCTGGATTTGTCTGTTACCCACGTTACTGTGAAAGTAGGAGCCTGACAGCTCTGTACTTGGGTGTTATCAAGCCACAGCTAATGATTTTCATTTAAAAAACCCCAAAGCAAAACCAAACCAGACAAAAACATGACATTAATTGCTACAGCCGGGAAGAAGCAGCCGTTAGTTCTCACAGGTGTGGAAAACTGTCCCTGAGCACAGACTTCTGGAGGTGGCAATAGCAAGAGACCTCCTCTATCTCAGCCAGGCTCAGAACCCTTCTCAGTACCGTGCTGATAAAACCAACAGACTTTCTGTTAATGGTTGCTGATAAGAGATTTTGGTAATTTTTTTTGCTCAGCCTTGGAGGAGAATAAGTTTTGCTTTTGTCGCGCAGTTCTTGCCCTTGGATAACACTTGCCACTTCTATGACCTCCTCTTGCAAGGACAATGGAGTGCTCTCCAAAATCTGAGCTCTTTTGGGAGCAGGCATCATACAGATAGGGAAACTGAGGCACAGGGACATTGACAGAGCTGTAAACAGAGCCAGTTTTTTTCAAATTTATTTTTACTCTCACATCTTCTGCTGTTGAGTTAGCCAGGAGGCAGCATTCAGTGGCTGATTCTAGTAGATGGGACACCAGAGGTGGAGTTAGATGTATATATTAGTCTGTGTGTTTTTCTTCAGCAATAGCTATAGCATAGGGCATCAGAAGCTATTTTACTGTCGCAGTTTCCTGAAACATAACTGTTGGTAGGATAGTCTTTTCTCTGTGATGTTTGATATCACTAGGAAGAGTAGCACCTTGTCAACTCCTTTTTGTATTGCAATGCTAACTTTGGGTTCCAGCCCAGGTGCCAGTATGGGATTTGGACTTTTTTGTCCAAGAGGGAAGAGTGATGGCTCTCCCTGAATCCTTCCAGGACCTTCCTCTTGCACTGAAATTAAAACATCAGTGTTTTTTCATAAAGAAATGAAAAGCCCCTGGGAACTTCCAGTGGTGTAAACTGGGTTTTCCTGTTCAAATATCTCGATGGAGATTGACAAAGAAAATATCTCGGTGTAATCCTGCTGAGCTGTTTTCCTTGGAATGCCAAGAGCAGGCTTGTTCACAAAATCTCTGCTTTTCCTATAGGCGTATGCAGAAACAATCTCGTCACTGGGAGCCGCAGGGGCTGGGCTCGGTGCACAAGGAAAACACAGATCCATGCCATCCCAGCAGGGTGGCAGCCGTCAGTTCCGCTGCCAAGTGGAGGAGACCAGTTAGGAACTGGATGAGGAGCCAGCAGAGGCTGGGTATTCTGCAGAAGGCGTCAATGCACGGCTTTATTCAGCACTCGGCTGGGCAGTGGTGGCATCTGTATTTGCAGTCAGGATCAGTGGGCAAAGGAAAGGGAGAACCTGGCTGGGCATTGTTGCTAGCTGCTCCTCTTTAGCTGGCCTCTCTCGTGAGGTTTAAACCTCATATTTCAGAGGGATTCAAGGGACTGGGGCTCCCCACTCCTGCTAAATGTGAGTGCCGTTTGTGTAACTTCAGGCTCTTTTGAAAATCTCAGCCCTGGGACTTGTGCATCCCAGTAAATGCCATTTTTTTTTCTGGTTAAGAGTCACTTAACAGTTTCACGCTGCTCTGTCAAGCATGCATATGCTTCTTGGGGAAGAAGTAGGTTCCTATGAGTCCTGAACTACTTCCCCTGTTTCCTCTTATCTCCATACTTCGTGTGATGTGCACTTGACAACAAGCCCAAGTAACCAGCTCTGGGCTGAAACACTCAATTTATGCTCTGAATATCATGAGCACCGAGACCCTGGACACAGATTTAATCCAAACGTAGCTCAGGGACCCAGGCCAAATCCAGAACACAAATAGACTCGAGCCCTAATGCTTGAAATCTCGAGCCACATCTGGTTTAGGATTCAGCTGCAGGACTGCGTTGGACTTGTATTTGCCCCCTCTGATATAGTGTCCAGACCTTGCAGTATGCACTCGAGATGTCAGTGATGGATTATGCCTTTTATTTCTTTTTGGCTGAACCTTTCCATCCCTAAGCACTCCCCAGGTAAGCGGCGTTGGAGCATTGCTCAGGACTCCTGCCCCTGTTTCGGGGGAGAAGCACACACTGCGCTCTCTCCTGGAGACTCTGCTTTGATTCTTTCATGCTATTGTTTTTCCGTAGTCTGGAATAAGTCATCTTGGGCTGAAAGTGCATGTTTTGTTCTCTGCGGATGGAAACATAACAGCACCCGATGAATGTTTCCTGATGGGCTTCCTGCGATTGTGAAGGGAATGGTGTCAGAGAACAAAACAGGATACGATTGCGGTGTTTGTGAATGTAGCTGGGACAATGGTATCAAAGCGAAATAAAAAATAATGAATGGGCATTGGTGTAGCGGTGAGTCAGAGCTCAGAGGAACCTGAAATATTTGTGTCTCTCTAAACTGCCACCTCCCAGATCTTGAATTCCTGGGAGAACACTCTTTTCACAGTTTCCAGTGCTTTGGCAGTAGGAACCCAAACTGAAAAGATAAGATTTTGTGGTTTGCACCTATTCCTTCACGTTTTTAAGACTCCGCTTTATGTCCTTTTCCAAGGCAGCCTGTTAAAGAGGAGACGTATAGATGTGACCTACCCTCTCTCATGACAAACCCCCCAATACTTTTGGGTTTCTCATCTTATTTTTTTCCTTTCTAGGGTGAATCATTTTTATTGAAAAGCTTTGCTTGCTCTTTGCATGTGGAAAACAAAGGCAGCAGGATCGTTATATAGTCTCAGTTTCTGATATGAGTAAAAAATACCAAGAAGCTCTCCTTTTAGGGAAACGATGGCACTATCGCAACAGGCCAATGCAGTTTAAAGTGAGCTCGAGTTTTCTGAAACAAAGCCCTTGGTCAGTCTGCAAACTCCCAATGAAATATTTGCCAGTGAAAGCAGCCTCTGGCACTACATCAAGGAGAGGAGTGTGGCAGTGGGTGCTTGGGGACAAAGCTGAGGTCAGCACAGAATTTCTGCGTAGCACTAGACTGCATTCATTCTTCAGGATAGTTTGGGTTTGTCAGAAAGCCAGCCTCTGAAACCATCTTGCAGTTTCCCTCCATGTGTTTGCAGCAGAAAAGACCATAAAAATGCTACAATAATATTTACTGAAGTGTGTATGTTCACAGTTATATCCATGTGTCTCTGTTTACAAACGCATCTGCTCACTGCAAGTCAATTATTTTCCAAGGGTGAGGGGGAAAAAAAAAAAAAAGGGAAGGTGAACTAGAGCTAGGTGGATTTGACTGCCTGGCTCTTGAAAGCAATCAGTGTCAAGGTGTTCCAATTGAGCATGGGTGACTCTGGAGCAGAAAAGCTGTGAGCAGAGATCAGTAACGAGGTAAGCAGAGTAAACTGGCCAAGGAGAGTGTTAATACGTGGCAAAGGCTGATTGATTTTCTGGAAATGTGACGTGGCTTGCAAAAGATCTTGCGAGATCATATAGATCCTGCCACAGCAGAGGTATGCTGATTAATTCATGGAGGCGAATCCTTTTGTAATGAAATGAGCTGCCAAAAAATGAAACCTAGCTCAAGCCGTGCCACTGGCAAAGCTTCCAGCACTTTTAACAGGCTTAAAGTCTTACCCCCAAGGTTCAGTCCTCATCCTAAATCATCTCCCGTGTCTCGGTTGGCAGAACTGGGCAGGCATTCTCCCAAACCTTCTGGGAACAGAAGCCAGAAGCTGTAATTTGTCCCTCATTTGCTAATGGGCAGGCTCCTTATCCACCTCCTCCACTATTCCCAGCGTGTACCAGTACCAGCAGGGTGTTAAGCAGCCAAGAGGGGCAGGAGCCCTTAGGGAAATCCCTCAAAGGAAGAGCAGCAGTGTGCTTCCAGGATTTAGGAACCCATATGATGGAGATGTGATCGTCTATCAGACATGGCCAGTCTCTCCAGCCTCAGAGTTCACCATATTACTTTTAAGAGGTCAGGAGGCCACAGCAGTAATTTGGGCAGGTTCTTTTTTTTTTTTTTTTCTCCCACTTCCTCTCCTGGTCTTGTGTTGAGACCGCACAGAGGCAGGCCCTGGAGATTTCCCATGTCTGGCGCTGGTGCCCCTAAGCTTCCTTATCATCATTGTCCCAGTGCAGCGACTTGCTGGGGAGGAGCACTGCGTCCTGGTTATTCCCACTTGGTATTTAGCCTGTTGGAAACAAACCAAAATAGGCTCTGAAGTGCTTGATGTGAAGTCTAGACTGAGGAAAAAAGTCATTGGTCCCGATCCTATAAACATGTGCACGAAGTCAAGTGCTCTTCTGAAGAGTGAAGTACGGATGCATGATTGCATTTTTGTTTCCTTTTTGAGTCAGGTTTGGGGATCTTGATATCAAAACAATAAAGCATTCATTTCAGCAGCCTTCTTTTATCCACTTGACATGAAATTTAATGGAAACAGTAAAAAAAAAAAAATTAAAAATGGACATACTTCCTTATGAGAAATACTACAAAAGCATTTTGCCCCATTTTTAACTGGCTAATTTCAGTGTGTTTTTCTTATTTTTTGCCTATCTTATTCCCGCTTTGTTTCCTCCTAGCGTGAGTTGCTAAGTTGTGGTTTCCCATTTATTTGAATTGTGAAGAAATGATGCTGTATGCTAGCACTGCCGAGTTATGCTCCGATGCAGTACTCTGGGTGGAAAGTGAAAGAACGGCGGTCTGAGGTGCAGAGGAAAGCTTGTTGTCCAGGGAGTTGACCTGTTTTGTAGTTTTAGGCAAGCCTCTAGTGCAGAGTAAGAGCAAAATTATTGCACTGTGGGATATCATCAAAATAATTAAATGAAAGCTTTCCTTTATAGCCTCAAATCTGCAGAAACTTTGACACAGTCTTAAAGGTGTGCTGCTTTTTTCTTAATTTGTAGTCCTGCTGCAGCAGGGAAAGCATGACTGCATCTCCTCCCGGGCACGGATTACCAGCATTTAGGTTGCCACAACCCAAAAGCCATCAGCTCAACTGGAAAATACTGTGAAGAGAACAATTTTTCCATCACTGCGCAATGCTGCAAGTAGGTAGAAGGGGTGTAGAGCAACGCACCGAGGCAGCGATGGCTCTCAGCCGGCTCTTTTCCCGACAGCATTGTGATGGATCTCCGGTGGTAGCTCCAGCCCGCAAATCCTCTGCTGTAGAGGCAGGCCTTAAACTGATTGTGAAGGGCACCAGACTGGATTGTGGTTGTTAGCAATAAAATGCCTCAGATTATGATTTTCCAGGAGGAGTTCTGTGGAGTCCCTGCACCAACTGCACAATATCCAGGAAGGAAGGTGAAGTAGCAGGAGCAAAACTCAGGAAAAGCGTGCTGAAAAAGCTGCACGGGTCTTTCTCTCTTTTTGTTTGATGAGTCTCTGTGCCCCACAGAGCTTACAGGGTGCAGGGATCAGGGCAACACAGGACTGAAGGGAGCAAAAAGGAACAGACGGGGGAATGCGCTGCTACAAGTTATGCCAAAGATCAGGGGCAGGGATGGGAAGAATATTCTGCCTTCCTGCCTCCCAATTCAGTGCCCAGTCCATCCGAATTTGCTGCCCCAAGATCAACACAGACTTTGCTCCTTTTAAAATTTTATATTTGACTCATTTTCTTGTAAGTCTGATGTTATCTCTTTTCTGCTTGTATGAGATGCTGGCAGCAGAAGTGCTGACTTGTAAAACTGCAGTGCCAAAGTCATTTCTATTCAAGGAATAGATCCTCTGTGCTAACCTCAAGCCATGTGTAAGGCTGGTAGCTGCTGGTACCCCATATTTTGGTGCTTTGTATTGTACATCTGAGCTCTTCAGACAGCAGGTCTGTGTTAGTAACATTCTCTTTAAAAAAATACTTCAGGAGTGATTTTCCTTGAGGACTAAGAGTGGTAAAGATATACTCTTGCGAAACAAACCCCAAAAACCCACCCCTGTAGAGGTGGAAGTAATCTTTCCATGCGTAGTACGATGGTTCAAGTACTCAGCGTTTTTTTCTCTCTTAAGTTAAACTTTGTGGAGGAGGATGAACCTTTGATCTTTAGCAATGCCTTTTAAATGTGGTTATGGCCAGAAAAAGTGAATGTAAAGAGCTCAAAGTCAATATTCAGCGTAAACGCATCGCATGCACCTGGGAAGAGCCGTTATTGTAGGCGCTGGGTTCTACCTGGGATGAAAGTGCTGGCTGCTGTCGCCTCACCAGCTCTTGTTTTCATGACCTTTCTCCCAGGGCTGAACCCAGGGAGCTGGGAACCTCCAGCAAGCTTTCCTTGCCAGTGAAGTTTGGATAAGGGGCCGTGTCCAAGGCAAACCTCTAGAGGTTAGCAAGGACATGGGGATATCCTGGGCCTAGCTCTGTTATTAATCAGTCGTCAATGCAACAGAGGCTGTGCCAGGGACAGTGAACAGAAGAACATCAAGGTAAATGATGATGTTTCACATCATGGGTCTGCATTGCACAGTTGCCCCTGATTTTTACCCAGGGGTTGTTTCTCAGACCCCTTCCATTCATATGTTGGCTCAAATGTTCTGCTCAATTTACTAACTAAGTTAAAATTTTACTTAAACTTTCATCCCATCTCCATTTTGGGAGAACTTGCTGGAAGCACTGGTGGACAGTCAGCCTCCCCAGCATGCTGCCTGTGTGACCAGAACGGACTGGTTTTCCTGCAGCACACAGGGACTAAATCAAAGCGTACCTCACCTTACGGAACCGCTTAGACCTGGGACTTGGGTCTAGATGGCTCGTCTGAAAAAAGGAAAAACTGCCAATTCAACCTCTTACAACTATAAACTGTTATTAATAATAGCCGTATCGCGTATTGCTGTCCAAGGGATCCAGAAGCGTGTGCCAGCTCTGTGCAGAGCTGTTTCAGCAGCCGTAGCAATGGGAGCCTTTCATTTGCGGCAGTTCGGCAGTGGGCTGCTTTGCAAAAGCCGGGGCTGTGCTTTGCAGGGAGCTGAGCTTGCCTATCGCTGCGCTGCAAGCTGCCCGAGACGGGACTTGCCACATTTATGCCAGGAATGTGATTAAAAACTGGAAAAAGTGAAGCTAGCCTATTCCCAGAGGCAATATAATGTAACATGTATGCCAGAATAATACACACAAGACCCCTGTCTCAGACTCAGTCTGGCCGGCCCAAGGACGCAGCCCGGGAGGCAGCGGCGTGGGGGGAGCCCTGGCGAGCTGTGGCCTGTCTGCTTAGGTTATGTTAGCACCTTTCATGCCTCCATGTGTTTTCCCAGTTGCCCGTCACCAAACGCTAAGTAGCTCTCGATTCCAGGAGGTAGAAATTTACCCTCTGCTATTCAATTTAACTGTTGATCTCTTCCTCAGCCAGAACTGAAGCCAAATGCTTCCAGAAAAGACCAGTCCTCCAAAACTGAATCTAGCCAAGCAGAGCCTCTGATAGTACAAGGAAGGTTCCACACATTTCCCATCTGGGTCTGTACCCTGAAATTCTGGCAAGGCCAGACAAGCCTTGTCCTCTTCCAGGAGAGTTAAAACAAGTCTCAGGTAGTCCTGGCTGCTCAGACATTATCTGAGTGGTCCCCATCCTCTGACCCTGCCTGCTAAAGGTTACCTGTTGCTTGCCAACCCATTGTTTTTCTTCAGCCGTAGATGTACACACCACGGAGAAGCTGATTACAGCAGGAGCTGGCGGCGTGTCACCCGACTTCCCTTGCATGCAATCAGCAATACTTGTTTGCTATTTGCATGCACGACCCGCACCGTAAGCAGGTGTTAGAAGCCGCTATCTCCGCCTGATCTGCTCTGTGTGTCTTCAGTTCCCCCAGAGCCTCCAGTCTGTAGCTTTTTGCGGCTGTAACTAACTCAGGGCTTCAGCTTCAACGATCCCTGGTTCAGTAACCGCTTGGGCTTGCCGTGATGGCAGCCATCGCATTTGAATTTCTTTTCCTGTGCACGACAGAGTTTTAAAGACGGTGGAGTTTGCAGTCTGTGTGCACCCAAGCAGCAAAATGCAGAGTTTCTCTGTGCAACCGCTGCCTGCCCGTGAGATTATCATTATCCCCGTTAACTGTAGGCAGGGCCTAGCAGCCGCTTTGTCTCTCAAGGAAGATCCTTATCTGAGGAGGCGGGCTTCTCCATCCGATAGTCTGTCTATCAGAGAAAGGTGTGGACTTGCCTGTGTAAAGATAGCTGTACTTGGATGCAGCCCTGATCGTTGATCCTGGTCCAGAGCTGTTCTTTGGGGTGGGGTTGTTTGGGGTTTTTTTGGGAGGGAGGGTGGACTAGCCAGAAACGTCCCTGCTTTCCTTTTTTTTTTTTTTTTTTTTTTTTCCCATCAGAACCTTTCTTCAAAAGAAAAAATAGCTTTAGGCAGAAAAAGCATTTTCCCAGATACTGTTTCCCTAAAAACCCCCAACTTTGTGTGTGTTTTTAGACTGGAAATCTCCAAAACCAAACCTTATAAAACCTTACTGCATGGCTTTGCGGTGGTACTCATGGTTTCCTTGCCATGTAAGGTAAGATGCATAGCTGAGACTGGGTCTAGAGAGTCGTAAGTCAGTCCAGCACCCCAGGTTTTTGGCGTTCGCCTACCACCTCACGCCATAATGTAGGGAACCCCGCATTTTTTGTACTGAGAGGAAGCAGAGACAGAAGATGAGTCGTTTAGGAACCCCTGCCTGACATCCTGACTTCAGTGAACCAGAGCAGCAGCAAATCACTACATCTTTACCTCTGGTGGAAAGGCTTCCTCTCTTTTAAGAGCTGTCACTAGAAGATCTCGTGTTCTTGTACCTTTCTACACGGGCCAAGTTTATAGCCTGGAGATAGTCTCAGTCACTTTAAGGAGTTACTAACAATCATAGAGGATTGCACCACAAGGAAATTCTTCCGAGGGGCACCTTCCACTCCCTAGCTTACTCTAAAGCAGAAAAAGGGAGAGGCTATTTTTGAAAGGCTGTGCATCCACCAAGAAAAAGCTGCTGGAAAGGATGAACGCACTTTGAGCTCCTTGCAACATGCAACTGCAGGCAGTGTGGGGTAAAAGCTCTCATTTTTGTTGTTTAGAAGCTGTGGGCATCACAGCTGGTCAGTGTGAGAGGTTGCTCACAAAATTTTTATAGCAAACACTGTTAGCAGGACTGATGCAGATGTTTGAGGGTTCCCCTCAGTTCAAGCTTCGTCAGGCCCACTTAAACTCTAGGCTACTCGGGGTTATTTGGTTTTGTTACGTGATCTGAGATCTGAGATAGAAAGGTGCTGATATTTGTAAATTCAGACCACTCGCATTAAAGTAGTGTGTGCTTTTAGTCTGGGAGGTTCCTCGTTCAGTTTCTGGCTTGCCAGCCATAATGGCAGCTGTGTTATGTGCGGTTAGCTTAGCTCCATAAAGAACACGCAGACGCTGTCAGATGCACTTTGAATAAGGCAGGGCTGTGCCAAAGCCTTTATGAGCCTGGCATGCTTCATTTAGAAAACCCAAGCGCATCCACGCAGGGAAATTGATAGTCAAAACTTTTTGTCAACATTTGGAGTTTCAGCAGGGAAAAAAAAAGAAAAAAAAAAAAGGATAACAATTTCCTGTTTTTAAGCATTTCTAGAAATGCACAGTTTGGTAACTCACCAGTCCTCCATTTCCCACAAAATAAACAGAAAGCCTAAAGTAATACATTTTTTCACCCACCACAAACACCCATAACTCTGACCTGCACTGACTGCTTCTCTTTCGCTAGTAACCTCAAAATATAAACACCACACAAACCCCTTCGAATGAAGATGTATAGACCTTCAAATGACACTCCAGATAATTACACACTACATATTATCTCTTTGGTTGTTTTTGAACCTGCAAGTGCAGCAGGTGGGCAGGTAACTCTATAAAATCGCAGGTGAAGCTGCTCACAGCAAGCAACGACAATAGTGGAGCACCCAGCAGCCACCTTTGCTGTTTGCAGAAGCTATCCTTAACTCTCGCCCCACCCAGAGCAACCCAGCAGCTAGCAGAGCAACCCACTGGTTTTGCATACTGGTTAATGGACCCCAAAGATTCTGATTCAATCTGGAATCCTGGCAGATGGCAATTTCAGACAGTGCTGGGCAGCTGTGGGGCCCTTGCAGGTGCTCACCAGCTCAAAGAGAGAATAGGAGCAAAGTCACTAGTTTAGTCACGACTCTGAGCACTTGTTTTTTGTTTTTTTTTTTTTCTCCTCAGGAGGCTTTGTCGGTGGTGAGCGACGACCAGTCCCTCTTTGACTCCACGTACGGCGCTGCCACTCACCTCCCCAAGGCAGATATGACAGCCTCAGGGAATCCTGACTATGGCCAGCCGCACAAAATCAACCCTCTGCCTCCTCAGCAGGAGTGGATTAACCAGCCCGTCCGGGTCAATGTAAAGAGGGAATATGACCACATGAATGGATCGAGGTAAGGAAAGACCCTTTGCACATCTACTGAATCTTAAATAAAAGCAAAGCACACATCCTGCACTCGTGCTCTTGTCCCACACGTCAAAAAAGAGGACACTGAGGTCCTTTATGGCAGTCTATGGGGTGTAACAAAAGTCATAGACCCATGACTTCTGTGTGAGCATGTGTGACCACTGGTGAAAAAGAGAGCTGAGGAGTACACTTGAGCCGTGGTGTTAATCATGAAAGGGAAACCGGTTATGATGTCTCTTCAAGAGCTTTTAGCCAAAGATGTAGGAGGCCTGTCCCCAACCACTTATTGTCAGAGCTGAGGGAGTTGGATCATGTCCTTGTTCAATGAGAAATTCACAGACTTGAAAATATTTTATTAGCACAGCTCAGATTGCATCTTTTAAAAACATTTCTACAAGTCAAAATCCTAGGAAAAAATTGCACCCTCCTGGACAAAAACTGTAGGTGTAAAGTTTTTGAATTACTTCAATTTTAAATCTATACAATAAAGAAAAATAGCTTTATTTTTTTAGCATTATGTTTTAGAGTTATATTAATTTATAATTTGATTTTAATTTCAAAGTCACAAACATCCCTAACATTAGTACAATGTTAATACAGGTCAGTTAAACAATTGAGAGGTTTTCTTCTTTAGGGTTAGTTTAGGGCTTCGGTAACAGCCTCTTTTCCTGGTTTCTCAGAACCTAGCAAAGTGTAGAGTTTGAAACAGAAAGCAGCCTCACACTTTCAGACTTCTATAGTGAGATGACGGTGTTAAAGGCTTCAAACAGCAGCATGTTTTTTTTTCCTCGTAAGTATACGGTAGATGCTGATTTTACTGTAAGATAAAGGTCTTTGTGTCACTTGGACTTTGATGGTGATCATTTGTAGGCTGAGCTTGATCTTGCCCTGGCTGTACTCTGGTATCATTTCTGGGCTTCAGAAGAACTGCATGTACTTGTACATCCAAAAGCCTATGTAGCATTCTCCCCTCGTGAGTGTGTTGCATGTTTTGGGAATCAAATGTATTGGGCTGTCCTTCCATTGTGAACTTTGTGCTACAATTTCCTCATCTGCTCAGAAAAAAAAGGGAAATAGTACTGCTTTGACAATGTGATTCATTAACAGCTGTAAGTGCCCTGATACCCGCAGAGAAAGGCCCTCCAGAAGCGTGCTTATTCTGGGCGAAAAGGAAATCCTTCTTTATGGGCTTGCTCAAGACTATGAGATCCTTAGGCAGAAACTGTGTCCTCAGTCTCTCTAAAAAAGGGGTAACAACTTCTGAACCCATTAGAAAAAAAGAAAACACTGTTTTGAATGTGAGAACTAAGCACTGGAATATCTTCCAGCCTTGCCTTTTGATAACTCGTTAGCACAAGAGCTCCAATCCACCCAAGAAATGACAACATTCGTCTGACTTATCCATCCTCTCCTCCTATTTATGGCTAAAAATTTGTCCTTTCCCCCCACATCCATCACAGTTCATTGTTACAGGTTGGGCCACTCCAGTTGCTTGTTCCTCTGCCCATCAGCTGCCTGGCAAAACTGACGCACCCTCCGAGCGGCAAACGCCGATCTCAATACAGATTAACGTGAACTGTGGGCTGAATAACAAAACCTGTTCCCCCTCCCTCTCTCTCTCTGCCTCTCCTCCTCTCTCTTGTTTTTCAAGCACGCTCTCTTACCAGGTTCCAGCTGGCTCATTAGAGGGAGCAGCCTTTATTCTGTGTTTCACCTGTACTTGAAGCCGCTAGCGTTCTCTACTTGTCGAGAGAATGGTTTATGTACTCTAGGGAGTGATAAAGCTATAGCAAACCTGACAGTGGAGGGAGCTGGATGACGGTAAGGGATGGTGTCCAGCTTTTCTTCTTTTTCTGAGCAACAGAAGCAGGTCTGCTTGCTGGGAGGCAGAGCGTGATGAGTTGGTTTGGTCCCCAGCAGGGTGGGAGAAGGGGGCTTTGAAGAATCTCTCCAAGCCTGTTTTGCAGAGTTGTTCCTCCAAGTGCTAAACAACATGGAAACTCTGACCAGCTTTCTACTCCATGTTGGGTTTTCCTGGTTTACTCCCAAATTGGAAAGAATTTCACAGATAGCTGCATACTAACTGTGTATATGGGATATTCAGGCAGTGGCAGGGTTCTATGTTTTAGGGGAGAAGATTCAGAAGTAGAAATTTTGTGAAATTTTCAAATATTATCAAACCTGGAGGCAGTATGTGGTCCCTCCTTGCCTTCCCAGACAGCTTGCTTAAACAAAACCCAGTGCTACAGTTGTGTTTCGCATTGTTTAGTGTCTAAACACGAGGCAGTTAAAATCCAACACGGAAAAAATAAAATCCTGATGCTTCTCACACCCCTTTGGGCGCTGGGAAAGGGAATTAGTCTTGTATTTGTAGTACTGACCTGTTGCACACACAAAATAGAGGTCCAGCTTTTCCGTGGGTTTGCTGCAAGATGCTGTGTGTACCATTCATCTCTGCATCCAGTCAGGGACTGGGAGCGTGGCTTGCAACTTTTGTTCTGGCACTTGCCAACATACTAGACCTGGGCTTCTGTTGAAGCTTTTAGATGCTTTTGGAATATAAGTACAATCATTTATATTTAAAAAAAACCAACCCAGCAAAATCTTACACATTTTAAATTCCAATGAATAAAGGAGGAGGATTATTTAGAAAAATGCTGGGTAAAGTTTAACCCAATTTACAGTCCATGTTAATAACAGATTATTCTTTATATTTTACACAAATTCCAAATGCAAAGAAGAACCAAACAACAGATGTTTCAAAGTCTGGCTGTATTTATTGAGCTACTACAGATCTGCACTTGCAGCTAAACTCAAGAGACTGAGTTTTAAAAAGATTCTACAAAATTTGTGCAATCTTCAAATGTGAAAGAACATTCTAATGTGCTGGATGTGTGCATGGATGTGCGGAAACTTCACTGTGTAATTCCAACTGTCATTACAAATTTTGTCTAGCTAAAATAACCAAGTCAGTGCTTTGAAAATGCTTTGGAGACATTCTCTTGCTTCAGAAGTTTAAAATAATGCTAAGGTTCAGGGATCTCAGAACACTTGTACACCACAATAATTGTCTCAAAACAAAACAAAGGGACCATCTATGATGTCTACAAGAATAAAAATCTCCTTTAAGCAGCGTGTGAGCCCTCTAGTGGGGTTCGCTGAGTTGTTCTGGTCCCCAGCCAGAGCAGCAGCCTGTGCAATTACCTGCTGTCTGCATTTTACCTGTCTGTGCTACACATGATTCTTTTAGATGCTACTGAGCCTCTGTGCTCTCCTCATGCAGTTTTGTAACCTGTATGTCTTTTCCCATCCCTTTCACAGCTGTCTCTTCTTCAGACTTAGTCTTTTTCGGTGTGAACCTCCTCCTCAGGCCTTCCTGAGAGCAGGACGGGAGGCAGGCTTAAAGCGCAGTTAGATGCAGGTTTCGAGGAGCTGTGATCCTGCCCTGGTAGCTCTGCTCCCTGCCTGTAACAGGGAACCACAAGCAGAATCGCAGTATGTCTGTTCTTACTTCCTTCACTGAACAAAAAAAAAATTAAAATCCAATTTCAAGTGTAAAGATTAAAGCTGACATCACCAAATGGGGACTTACACCAAAAAGTGGTAAATTTAAAGAGAAAAGAAGATGGGAAGAGAGGAGCAATGAAAGGATAGGAAGAAAGGGATACAAAGAAGGAGGAAATACCCCGCTGACCACAGCTGAGTCAGGTTCAGAAATCACTGAAATCCCTTATTTTGCTCTTTCGAATGAAAGCCAAAGGTGATTCCTAGACAGAGGCCCTGGGACAGTAATGGCTTTATTTTCAGGTATCTGGAGCACAGGCTGAAGCTGTACAGAGGATTTATTAGTCAATGCCAGCCTAGCTGCTTGTCCATTTTGGCCAGTCTAGCATAAACTTTCCCAAAACACCAAGCTCTTGGCATCCCCAGAGACTGCTAGAGGAGCTGCTGGAATGAAGAGTCGTTGGACGGACAGTGGGAATGAGTACTGCTTCATATTCCTTGGACTCTGTCGCTGCCACAGTGAATAGACTGAAGAGATCTTGTGAAAGCAGCTTATATCCCTTCACCTTCGTAGATCGACGTTTGCTGCCCAGAACCTCAGCAAGTCCAGCATGTACAGCCACTTGAAAGTCTGAAGTCTCTGTGAAAAGTCAAGGATTAATCTGGCATCTGAAATCCTCTTGCAGAAACCATGTCAAATAATGAGGAAATTTTTATATGTATCTAAGTCTGCTTGTGGGTAGCACATGAACTAAATGAGGAGCCATATTCCATGAATACATTGTTCATGGCTCGCAGCTCCCTGCTCTCATTTGATACTGTCGTTGTTCCCCACACTGAATTCCTCATTGTGTTGCCCGCAGCTACACCTGCCCTCTGCTGGGATACTGTTAAATCCCTCCTCTGAGGCTGGGGCAGTACAGGAATGGATGTTCAGGAGCTGCAAGGATGATTCGGTCTGGTAGTGCTGCCTCATTTCCCAGTAAAAGGCTCCAGTTGGATCCAGTACGAACTGCTGGGTTACAGAGGACACAAAACTAAGGATGCTCCTGCTTGCTGCCATTAAAGATTTCATGGCATTTTTCTAAAGGGAAGGACAGTTCAGTCTGCTGCCCAGTTAAGTTTTGTTAATGCTGTTCCCAGTTATGTCTGTCCTTTGGCTATCAGATTTCCACTGAGGATAGCTCTGGATCCAACTTGGTAAGGACACCTGTCCCTTAAACTTCTTGGAGGCTGAGACACACAGAGTGAGGCAGAGGATAGACAGGGCCCCAGCTGCCAAGCCAAGAGTCTGCAAAGTGAAAAATCATCACAAAACCACCGAGGAGATATCTTACAGCACTGGTGTTATTTTTGTTCCTTTGCTGTGTCGGTCATGTGGATGTGCAGAATACTTCGAGAGGGTAGAGACAGCCAAGGACGCTGTGGTCTTTTGATGTGTGTCATCTCATGCCAGTAGAAAGTATGTGTGCTCCCAGGCAGACAAGCTTTTTAGAAGATATACTTATCTGAGAGTCTGGATATATCCTGTAGTTTTGTATGAATATTATATATTTAACTATTCAATTATAAACATGGAGTATTGCAGTCAAGGAGGGTATTTTCCAGGGAAATTTAACTACAGAGGAGAGGGTGAGAGTGAACCCATTCAAAGGACCTTAGACAGCAGGTAGTTGTGCAACGTGGGAGGTGCTGACGGCAGGAAACTTGAAGAAAATTTTACCGTTAACTCTGAAGAAGGGAGAACTTCATCCCAAAGGCAGGTAGGAATCCATACATCCTCACTGCGTGGGGATATGTGCGTGTTGGGGTCTGTCCCACCAGCTGGGCTGCCCACACCATTTAAAACCAGCACCTGGTCTCCAGGCAGGGCAGGTGAGGCCGGTCACCTCCCTGGGGACAGCCAGCACTGAGCTGAACAGTCTGACACCTCGAAGCACGGATGCTCTCACCATTTCACCGAGTCTTCTCAGGACAGCCTGTTCCTCGGGAAAGAATAAGATCCTTTGTGCTGCTTCAGGGTTTTTTCTCTGCCAGTACAGGCAGCATTTAACACCTGACACAGAGTATTTCAACAGAACGTTAGAAACGATCACATTCCCTGTGAAAACCCTGGTGTCCCTGCAGTTGCTCAGACTCTCCTCTGACTGCCACGGGGACATTAAACCTTCAGCAGTTTTGCCTCTCTGAAGGCGGATTTTGGTTCCCTGCCTGGAAAAACAGTAGGCGAAATAGTAAAACCTTAAATTCGAACATGTGTAAGTTATACATCTTATTTCCATTTTCAAGCAACATTCTCTCAGTAAGACATGAGGAAAAAATTACCATCTGCCTTAGAATATCTCGGTGGAGCATTTATCTCCCCACCATGATAAGTGAATTTCGGTAATTTCTTCTCCTCCCCCCCCATTCAGATTAAGAAACAAATTTGTTTAGTGTCCAAACTGGGAAGTCTTGCCAGCTGAACTCAGAGGGTGGGATTTGGTGCACTGTCATAGTTCTTACCCTCCAGCGAATGGTTTCTTCCCAGGCCACTTTGCTTCTGGCAGCGAGGAAGGAGGGTTGTGTGATTGAAGCAGTGGATTAAACCAGGCTCTGTGCTCGCTGTGCATAGAGGCTGCACATTAACACACCCTTGCAATGGTGAGGGCAGTAACTCCGCCCTTCCCTGGTGCTTTCTTCAGAGCTGGGATGTACTGGGTGCGTGTGGCGGGCTGTAGACTTGTATTTTAAGTGACCTCTGGAGCTAAAAAGCATGAGTTAGTACTGCAGATGGAGAAAAACAAAATCTGTGCTCTCTGTCTGTGGTTTGGAGGCTCATAATTCTCCTAGAGCGAGACAGAGCAAGCCTACTGCTTGCCAAGGGTCTGCGTGTAGTCCAGGTCTTAGCACAGTGCCACCTGAGTTGCTAAATGTTCCCTCCTCATCACTCCATCACATCAGAAGTAAAACTGAAGCCAGAGCCTTTTTCACACGCAGTTTCTGTGGTCTGAAGTTCTTGACTCACGCCTAAGGCACCGAAGATTTCTAGATTTCCTATCCAAGCAGGAGACAAGCCTGGGACTGTTTCACTGCTAGGAACAGACAGGATCCGTTCCATTCAGCCCTGTAGAAATCAGACTCTTTAGATACCATGCCAGTATTGCAGTATTCCCCTGTGCCTATCCTGTCATTTTGGCATGGGAATTTTGTGTTCTGTGTGATGATATGCGATTGCTTTTTGTCTGCTTCGTGAGTTTTGGTATTTCAGAAGAATAAGTGCGACCTTACAGCTACCATTGCCTTTGTCTGAAAGTCAGTTGTCTTTGCACCTCCAACTCTCTTTCCTCCAACTGGTTTCACTCTCAGAGATCCCCTCCATGAGACTTGTGATTCATAGATCACCTTATGACATTCATGTGACAAGCCAGGAATGGCCTCTCCCACATGTCAAGAAACTCCCTTTAACTTTTCACCTCCGAGATACTGCCATTTCTGTAACCCAAACCTCCTTCTGCTGCAGCAGGGATGAAAGGCGCATAATAATGACAAGTCATCTGTTTCCTTTCGCTTTTCAGGGAGTCCCCCGTAGACTGTAGCGTGAACAAATGCAGCAAACTCGTCGGAGCAGGGACGGAGTCCAACCCAGTGAGTTACAGCACCTACATGGATGAGAAGAACGGGCCTCCTCCCAACATGACCACCAATGAGAGGAGAGTCATTGTCCCAGCAGGTACCACCACCATCAAACTCTTCGTGTCATATTTCCTTGCACTGTCTTAAATATCCAGCTGAACAGATAAAACTTGTTTATCCACTCTCTTTCTTACAAACCATGTAAAAAGCAAGGAAAATCTCTGAATTTCTTGCTAGTGTGAATTTCTCATGTCCCAGTATATGTTCTACCTTGAATAAGAAGTGGATTATTAGTGCTTCTTTTTTTTTTTTTTTTTTTTTTTTTTTTTCCTCCCCCCCCCCCCCCCCCGCCCCGGAATGAAGTGTTGTTTTGGTGTGTTGAACCAAATCCATCTCCTGTAATGTGTCAGAGGAGAATCTGCAGTGCATCCTGGGACGCGCATGGTGTGATCAAAGAGCACAGTTCGTAGGCAAGAATAAGCAAGAAGTGGACCCAAATTATAATTCTCATGATGCTCTGCAGGGCCCAGATGTACTTTCATGTCATATTGATTCAAAATGAGCTATTTTGTTTTCATTTCTTTGTTAGAAGTAGAAAACCAGAAAAACTACATTTTGCAGCAACTATATTATCCTTCCAAAAATTGTTACACAGAAACATTCCTGTCCAGTTCTCTGCTTGTGTTTGATATCCACATCTGCTGTCTGAAGTTGGCGGGATGCGTGTGGATAATCCAGGATGAGAGCTGCTGTGGCAGGCAACCGGTGAAGTCTGAACCTGGAACGCGAGGGACTTTTCCCTGTAAAGTTTATAAACACCGTAGAAATAAACAGGCTAGCCTGGGAACTTTCCAGCAAAGGAGATACTGTGAGCCAAGTCCTGGCCCAGTTTACATACTGAAACTTCCACTGGTTTCAAGGGGTGCAGCTTTTCACCCAGCATCGTGAGGGTTTCACCGAGGGTTGTAGCTGATTCAAGCAGATGAACTGTTGGCAGAAAGAAATGTACTCGTGGAATTCAGCGCTGTTTTCTGATCGTGGCTTGACCACGAACAGATGACAATTCCGAAGCATTTGTTTGCCATTTAGGATGAAAAGGAAAAGCTTGAACTGAATGTAGTGAAGGGAAGCCAATAAAAGATTGACAGCAAATCTCAAAGTACCGTTTAAGCCCTTATTAGGATCTGCTTAGAGAGACTGGCTAACCTAATGGGTGAGAGGATCAGGTATGTTCTCAGCCTCAACATTGCCCAGAAAGGTGTCAGCTACTAGTCATTACAAGGGGTGCTAAAGATAGTCAAGAGACACATTTTGTCCTGCTCTTCCCCATGCTATTTCTGCATATTTAAAAAGACCAAGGGTGTTGTTGGAATAGGGGAAATGACTTTTAGTGCCCTCAGTAGAAGAGAAGGTTTAAAATCTCCTCTTTGAAGGAAAGTGGAAAAAAAGGACTTTCTTCCCCCTCAAGAGCATCCACAAATCAAAAACTTGAGATACTTGTGAAATAGCAGTGATTTACCAGACTTTGGAAGACAATAATGAACATCATCCCAGATCTCTGGCTGCAGGATATGAGGCCAAATTCATCCAAGAAAGGCATTTGGAAATTTTAATATAATCCAGAGTAAAAGATTTATAGCACATTAGGGTGAAGATAGGCAAGAATAATGTCGCATTAGGCTTGCAATAGTAATAATAATGAACTCTAAGCCGTGTTTCAAGAAGGCAGTTTTTCAGAGACCTTTCAGTGTCTTTTGCAGTGATAAATAGGCTGAATGAATATCTGAAATTCAAAAGTGTTTGTTTAAAGGGAGACCACAAATTCACTATGCCTTCTAAATGTTGGGATTATTTCAAAACTCAAGACAAATAACTCTTTCAATTAAAAAAAAAAAAAGAACCCTCCCTTGAATACTTGCATTGTAAAATTCGCAGTCTTTTGCCAGTGCTTAGAAAGCAGAATTTAAATTGCCTATTACTGAATTTAAAGGAAATCTTTTTTTCCCAAAGCAGACTTGCAAAGGTATGGGGTTGTAAGTTCTTTGTTTAAAATTCAGCTTTAAGCAACCTGGTTTTACTAGAAATCCAGTGACAAAATATCACAGTTGTAATTTCAGTATTCCTTGGTCTCACTTCTCTGTTTCACGCCGTTATTCTGGACCTCAGCTGCCCAGGAATGTACCAGGTAGAGCCACTACCTGACTTTTTGTGTCAAGGGATCCCTGCAGTCCGAGCACACACAGTTTACAGTCCTGGAGCAAGGCACTATTTTATACACTATAAAATGTGTGGCAGAGACCTTTCTTGTCCCCCCTCAAAGCACAACCAGCCAGCTGTGTGGTGGCTGAATGTTTCTGATCCGTTTTCTCAACCACCTCGGACCTGAGCTGTTTGAGTTTTATCTTAGGGGAATGTACCAGCTGTGATGGACAAAGCAAACGTCTTCACAGTTTAGGCTTGGCTTCACAGTCCTCTCCAGCTGCAATGGAACACGAATTTGCAGCTTACATTTTCAAATGGGATACATGGGGAGAAGCAGCACAGGAAACATCTGAAAAGGCAGATATGCTGTGAAAATGACTCTTTAAAAATGATCCCAAAAATGGCATCGTGGCACCAGAGTATTGTGGCACAACAGTGTCGTGGCACAAACCCTTGCTGGGACTTTCTGATCTAGTGCTCTTTTCAGAACTCAAAGGATGATTTCTTTTTTTAACTCCTGATGCAGCAAACCATCACCATGGGGTCTGAAACTCCAGCCGGGTTCAATCTCTCTCTTACGTCATCTCCAGTAATAAAGATTCCACAGCTGGAGCTTTGCTGACAGTTGATAATGATGCATGAGACAGTATAAAATCCACGTTGCCCTCCAATAGCTGTGCTGGTTTTACAGGGCTAGCAGAGGTAGAATTGTGTTCTTGTCAGCGGGGTGAACAAATGTGACTCAGAGATACATGGCAAGCTGTTCTGTTTAAGCAATAATTTTTTTTTCAGAGTCCCTTTGCTGACCGTAAATATCACCATCCTCAGACTTTAAAATGCCATCTGTTGGGACTTTGCAATGCACTTGCAAAGGATGGTGTGACTTATCCAGCGCTGATGTAATTATACAGCATTGCAGAACCGAAGCTGTGACAAGCGTACCCTTTCAAAGGGATGTTTGCTTTGGGAAGCGTTTTTCCAGAGGGAGGAAAGTCACAGTTAAATGTCACTAATACTGTTCCCAGGCACAGGTGTAAGATTCAGGCAGGTGAGAGGGTCAGTGTGATCAATTTATGCACCTTCAGCCCTGTTACAGCACAAAATTTGTTCATCCTGGCCAAATGCATTAGAATCAGTAAATATCCATTTGGTTGTGGAAACAATGGTTAATGCTGTGACTCAGCTTGCGTATAGCGTTACCATCCTTTGTGCTTTCCTGCCAGATCCCACCCTATGGACCCAGGAACACGTGCGCCAGTGGCTGGAATGGGCTATAAAGGAATACGGATTAATGGAGATCGACACCACCATCTTCCAGAACATGGATGGCAAGGAGCTCTGCAAAATGAACAAGGATGACTTCCTCCGAACCACCTCTCTCTACAACACAGAAGTTCTGTTGTCTCACCTCAGTTACCTCAGGGAAAGTAAGTATCGCTCTGATTTATCCCAGCCCTGCTGCGACATGCTGATGGGATAAGCTGTCTCAAGTATTGAACTTCTAGGGCTAACTTCTTGCGGGATAAAGAACAACAAGGATGAAGGGAAAAGACCAGAGAAAGGCAAGCAGAGAGAGTAAAGAAGGAAGAGAGGAATAAAAAGTGGCTTGGAAAGTTAATTAGTGAATTTTAACTTAGATGGAGTTAGTGGTGCTATCAGGGAGGTGAAGATTAGATAGTCTTACAGATAATAAAAACATCTGTGGCTATATGATAAAAATACATAAATGTGCTGTGGAGATTAAACCACACATTAACTGATGGGTCGCAGGCGAATTATTCCATAACAGAGAGAGAAAGAAAAAAGAGTATTTTTTCCACCAGGAAATCAAATTGTGATGTAAAGGCAGCTGAAGATGTCTCCATCCGGCCAGTGCAATAAAGCAGCGAGACTGCATTTATTTAGAGTATTTCCTGAAAGCTGTTCAGCACTGGTCTCTCCCTGCCTCTGCTAAAACCAGTGGGAGATTTACAGATCACAGTGGGACAAGAGTTGGATCACAGATGGGTGCCTCTGTAAGCCCCACCTTTATTTTGTTTGAGAAGTCAAGCCAAAGAAATGATTCACAACAAATAACCAAACTGTTGGATTTGAACAGGTTTTGTCCCTTACAACTTCAGAATAAAATAATTTCCCATCCAAAATAATCTGCAGATTTCATCCTGTTTCATCAGCAAAGAGCTTCTGGTTCTCAGAACATTTCAAGATTATTGCAGACACAGAATATCTTTATAACTAAGGTTTCCATACAGAATTACACATTTTTACGGGAAATCGTAAGGCAGTTTTGTGAAGCCAGTGCTGCTTTGGCCAAACCTGCTGATTTTGGCTGGGCAAATCAGACGCTTTGTAACCGGAAAAGTTTTTAAATTCCCACAAGATAAATACTCAAGTGAGACACTTGAATTGTCTCATTGATAAGACTTAAGAATTGACAGAAAGAGATGAAGAAGGAGCTGTATGGTTTTTGAATCAAAGAACCAGGCTGAATTTGAAAAGGTTGGCAGAGGACTTGAATTCTTCTGTTGCTTTAGCTCCAGACAGTATCTCCGGTGATAGTCTCAAGCTTTAGGGATCCCACATTTGCCTTTAAATGCCTGAAATTAGGAGGAGTAAACCTTTGCCTCAGTTCCTCTGTGCCTCAGTTTTACTTTCTGTAAAATGGAGCTAGTGGTCCCGCCTTCATGCTGGTCTTGTCTGTTGAGATGGCAAATCTGTGGAACAGGGATTGTGGCTCACGTCTCTCAAGACCCAGCACAATGCAGTCCTAATGCAGTTGCAACATTTAAGTGCTGCTGCAATGCATTCTGAATAATAATCCTAAAAATAGAATGTTCTGCCAGGGGAATGCCTACCATGATTTCTGTGCTATTAAAAACCTGAGCAACTTTGCTGGATTCAGACAAATTAGTTATTCCAATTTTACATGGATGCATACAAAAGGAGAATTCAATCCTGGTCCATCCCCAGCTTTTCTGATTATAAATTTCTCTCTCTTGAGCCCCTTGGGCTGTTCTAAGACGTCATGTGAGTGCTGTCCTTATTTAAAGCAAGCTCCTGTCTGAGTGGAGGTCGGGCAGCCTCTGAAGAGCATTCCTTTCCGTGCAGCTGTTCCGAGCTCTGCCTAATGACAGTCTGGTTTCTGGATTGCTGGTTAACTCCCTCCCGGAGTAACGCCTTCGAAAGGAGCTCATTGTTTTTCCAGACTGATTTCCAGCGGATGTTCAATGCTGAGCCTCTGAGCTCAGTGCCACAGGGAGACTTTTTTTTTCAGGAATTTTCCCCCTTTTGTAAGGTGGTTTGTTTCAGAGACATCCAGATCTGTTCCTGCTTAGGGTGAAGAATATGTGATGGCAACAAAAGACCAGAGAACTCTGGGGAATTGCAGATCTCTAGGCTGGATGACATCTGCCCAGTCTCTCTCTTGGAAGGTGTTTGTCCTCTCAGGATGTTAAGCTGCATATGTGACGACTAGTGAATCCTCAGCTTTGGTGTTTGTTTTCTAAGAAACAAAGCTGATCTGATTTTTCTGAGCCTGTTTGCTAGCCAGGCAGGGAGACCCCCTGAAAAGTAGCTTCTTCAGAAGTTTTTCAACATTTTACACTCCTGATCAGGGTGAAAGCCTTCTTAAAACTGCCTGTGAAGGAGTTATTTTGGCACATCTGATTCCAGATGGAAAAAATAATCCAGTAATATCTGGAAGACCTCAACAAAAGCTCAATCTTAGTTTTGGAGATAGAAGGTTCAGGTGAGGTATTTAATATAGTCCAGACTAAACCAAACTCGTCTTCAGGCAAAACTTAGGTCCGGATCAGAATCGTGCAGTTGTTTCCTGTTTCCGTAACCTGTTGAAGCAGTCAGGAACTCGGACGTCTCTGACCTTTAGGAGATTTCAGACTTGCAGAACCCAGTCCTTGCAGAAATCTATCCTTTGGAGTCTCTCAAAACACCCCCCCAGGAGTTTTTCCAGGAAACTACTGTCCACTTCCCTGCTCCAAACAATTATCTTTCTTTAAATGTTTCTTCCAGTTTCCTCTCTGAAACTGTGAAGCCATGCCTTGAGCTTTTCTCCTTGTTCATCCCCCTGCACCTTCGGACGCCAGCCTGCCTGACTGCTGTGCCGGTGTCTGTCACCTCCCGTCCTTTCCCTCGCTAGTGATGGGAGGTCTGTCGTGTGTGGTGTGTATGAACGAAAAGAGCCTGAAGGCAAAAGAATGAGCTTGTGGTGAGAAGCAGAAGCAGAAAACTGCTCTGTGGTTTTGAGCTATATATTAATGCCAAACAAAACTATACTGCTAAACACAGCAGAACCTCGATTCTACCAGGAGATGTGGAGGGAAGGCCACATGGCCTTCAGAAGGTTAGGATTAAAAAAATAGACTTCCAGGTTAAACAGACTGCAAGGGTCTGAAACCGAGATGTTCCTGCATCTCAGAAGGATGAGCTGCCTTGTGGAAAAAAAAGCTTTATGCAGAAAAACCCCTCTTCTGCTGTGTTTTTCAGTCGTTTCCCATCTTCCTCTTGAATTAATGCAAGGAAAATAAAAAAAGAAAGGAAAAGGTGGGGGGAACCGTAAGCTAACATGTTTAATATTGATTATAGGAGAATAGCCCTGTACTTTATTAACAATAGCAGTGTTTCCAGAAAGAGCTGATTTAATCTAAGGTGTCACTGACCCAGTGAGGGGCACGGGGAATAAGAACAAAATGAAAATTCATCACAGCCAGTTTTGCCCAAGAACGAGTAAGGGAGGGAGCAGCCTGGCCTCTGTCTGTCTGCTTCTCTCTGTCCTGATCAGTGTCTCTTTTTTTTTTTCCCTCCTTCATTGAAAACCCTTAATAGGAAACACATTTCCTTTTCTGTGGTGTTCCCACCAGAAACCTCAGACTGTCGGGCAAAGGTGAGAACTTTTAGCAATTAAACTGGGGGAGGCGCCGTCCCTTTCCAGTGGCTTGGGCTGCATTTTTTAGGGTAAAGTAGCTATGGGTTGATCATACAGGCTCGTTCAGTGCTATTCATCACCCCACCCCCACCTCCTCCGCCAGTCCGTGCAACCAGGCATTTGCAGCCTATTTAGTCATAGAAAGCGTGTTTCTGAATTCCCCAGCACTTCCCTGTCTGGCAGGGGCAAGCTAGGCTGGGTGCTGCACTCAGGATCTCCTCCAAATAACCTGAAAAGGAGAGAGCGGTGGACAGGAGTTTCCCCACAGATATTCAAGAAAGAAATGCCAAAGCCAGAGACCATCTGATGAAAACATGAGTTAGGTGGACAAAGCTTTTGCAATTCCTTCTCCAGTAGCAGAA
>NW_010138027.1:105375-112621 GCF_000699245.1 Pterocles gutturalis | reverse complement strand
AAAAAAAAAAAAAAAAAAAAAAAGCCAATCTCTCTAAATATTTAAGCCAATCACTTTGGCTGTCTGCAGCTTTCACAGACATGGTACCCTTGGGATTCCCACCCTGTTTACCATGTTATCCATCCTGGTCTTTCAAAACATCCCCTGTCTTGCAGCATCTGGTAGCATCCATCCTCCCCTCCCTATGAGTAGGTTTTGTTTTCCAGCACCTTCTGTCTCTGTGCACATGCTGGTTCATGCACATCTTTGGCTTTGTTTGCATTTGGAGAAGAAAAGCAATCCATAGGAACACGGGGCCAATGAGATCCAGCACCTGCAATGGCTGTTACTGCTGGCAGCCAACTGCCTAATCCTCGGCTCTCGCAGGAAAGTGAGACACACTGTGAATACGACAGCGGGGCAAGTGGGGTCGGTGTTATTTGGGATCATGTGGATTAGAGGAACGTGGAGATTGCACGGCTTAGTCACAAGATCCTCATCAGTTAGTACTATAGGGCAGCATAGCATATACCGAAATCTGTGCTGTTTGCTGGGCATTGCTTAGGATCAAGTACCTTAAATGGGACAGAATCTCCCTGGATAGATATGAGCAGCAGGAAGTGTGTGTACAAGCACTTCTCATCCATACACGCCCATGGCAAGGCTGGTGCCCTGCTGCAGTTCACGTCCCTACAGGGAAGGGCCCTCTGCCTTGTTAGGGATGTCACCCTCCGGGGCAGCAGAAACTTTTTCAAAGAGCTGTAGGAAAGGTGAGCCTAGAAGACTGTGTAGGGTAAACACACATAACTAGACAAGCGTGAAATGTGTATTACATGCTGCTTCCAAGAGTTCACAGGGCTTCTTCCTCCATTTCCAGAAGAGTTTGTAGAAGAACCAAAGTAAAATCCTTAGAAAGGAGCATTTCCACCACGGGCTGTACAAAACAAAGGCTCTTCCAATGGTTCTTTTTTGTGCTCATCTTGAATAGTTTTGTTTCAAATGGGGCTGTATGGAAAGGCCACTCTGAACCGAGAAAGGTACTTTCAAATTCCACAAAGCATGGGAGATGCTGGAATACCAGTGAGATTTCTGCAGCTGTTGGCCCAAAACCAAGCATGTGACGCTCTAAAAATGTTCAGATCCTGACGGTGCAGTTCATGTCAATTCTACTGTATGTTCCTCAAACAGGAAATTTCTCTATCACAGCTAGAGAGAGAAAAGCTTCTTCCTTATCCTGGAATACAATCTGTGCCATGGTAATTTCTGCTGTGCTGTGACAGATATTGTACCTGTATGAATGTATTATCCAACCTCACCCTTTTAGATCAGTTTTCAAGGGAGGATATCAAGGTCTTTAGATCCTTGTGATGGCATTTTCTACCTGCCTGCGCGGTTCCCCACTGGCAGAGCACATTCAAGCTGCAATAACTCCTTTTCTTTTCATTGTAGGTAGCTCACTGCTGGTCTACAATACTCCATCCCACACAGAAGCTTCCTCACGTCTTGCCACCAAAGAAGGTCAGTCTTTTGCATATGAATGCCCTGGCTTCCTGTGCTCTCACTATGTTTTTGACTGGGTTAAAACTAGACCTTTTATATAATATCCTTGGCATGAAACTGTTCTGATCTACTATGCATGCACAGAGTGGTTGAAATAGAATAATTCACAATTTTCAGCCCCATCCATGTTGAAAATCACATCTCCACTTGTCCAGCCAACATTGTGGCATAAAACGTGTACCTGTCATTTTCACACTTGTGTATTACCGAGTTAATGAACTGATGGCGTATTTTCTGTTCTTTATGTGAAGTGTTTGAAATCTCAGCTATATAGCAAGGACTGGGACACTAATTCTCTCTGAGTGTGTTCATAGCTGAAAGGATGAAATTTTCTCACAATAAATTCCATTACTGAGTAAAGGCCACTCAGGTCTTCCAAACACATTCACAAATCTGTCAGCTGGTTTCATCCAGCAAGAAAGACCAATTGTATCTTTTTGACAGTTTCATTTTGGAAGAGTTTGATTTTCTTTTTCAAATAACCCAGAATTTTTAATCTGTTAGAAGTTCTGGTCATGTAGCTAGGGCTTAGAAATGTTGAAGTTTAAAAGCTAATAACACCCTTGGGGCTCCTTCAGGCTTTTGAGTTGTCTGTATATCCTTCAGTCAGGTTATTCGGGTTTTCTTCTGCAGCTACAGTTCTATTCCTTTTTCCTATTTTTAAAGAGAAACTGGATTCTCAGCCATGATAAAATGATGAGAGTTGGTGTGATGGGTGTGATGCACATCCCTTGCCTATGTAAGACAGTCACAGTCAGAGAGTTGAATTTCTAAAGGCCAAATAGGGTGTTAAAGACCAAAAATCTGGTCCTGTGCTCTATAACTTACTGTGTAGGACTAGGAGCCTTGAGCTTGGTCTTCCTTTCCCTTTGTGTAACTGCAGGAACATTGGTTTCATTCACTGAGCTGTGTTCAGCTCCTCCGTGTGAAAGCTTCTGGGAAAAGTGTGAAATCTCCTGTCTGCCATATGAGATAACTCACCTAGAAGCAGTCTGCTCCTGTGCCAAGACAGTTTCCTCACCTCATATATAAACATTTCTGTGCTGTTCAGGAGAACATGGCTTCGTTGATGAGCCACAAGTTTGCATTTCAAAGAATAGCTGGGAAAGGCAGAAAGACTTTTATTTAAGCAGCTGGAGAGAGAGAGACACAACCCCCCCCATTTCTCTGAAGGCTACAGCAAACTGAGATCACACATGTAACAAGCTCCTGCGCAGTGTGTCTGGCGGTTCATTGACGAGCACTGCTCTCAGAGCCAGCACTTCTTTCTCCCTGCACCACGCTGCATTTCATCTCCAACATCTGTCTTGGACCCTGGACACAATATGAGTGCTGCTTTTCCTTCCAGCAGCTTCTTTTGTCCAGCATATAACTGTCCACTTGAGCTGTCTGCTCCCTGCCATGCTCTGCTCTCTTTCTGAGCCAGGCATTAGTTGCTAAAACACGGTACATTACAGAGACAAAGCCATTCAGGCTTTTCGGGGACTGACTACTTTGACACTAACAGTCATCTATTTAAAATTAAGAAAAGCTAGGCTTGCTCCCGTTTGAACAAAGCAGACACACACGCACGTGTTCCTCCACAATTCCCCCCACAAACATGCACGCACATCCAAGACTCTGCTCTTTCTGTCTCAGGCCAGGTGGTTGCTAAAAATAAAGGGAAGAAAGCTGTACTTTTTTTTATTTTATTTTTTTTATTTTTTTTTTTTATTAAAGAGAAATGCCCTGTGTAAAATTGCACTCCTCTGAATTTTTGGTACCCTTTATCTTTGCAAGCTGGGCCTAGAGTCACTCAGGCAGAAAGAAATTTAAAGGAAAAAATGTTCCTCCCCCTCCATTTTTACTGCCCTCGAGTGTGTTTCTGTAGCGCAGCCGACAGCAGTTTGCATTTGATTTCTGTCAGCTAGGCGTTTTGACTTTCAACATGTGTCAATAAAGGCCTAACACACCCATGGGACAGTCGAATAAAAATTAAGAACTAGCATTCCTCTTCCATTTCTCCCACAATGCGTACATGTCCTCTGCATTCGTTTGGTGCCCGAATACTGTTCTAGGATAAACCGACTCACGTCAGCCTACTGTAACTGATTCAAATATTATTCGGGAGATAAGATGACAGGATAAGAGACGTGAACATGGCAGGCTGACAGATAAGGAATTGGGGGAGCAGAGTGAAGTGTCTTGTCCAATATCACAGAAGAAACTCGTGATGGGCATAAAACTGGGCTTGGAATTCCGCAGCCTCGGTCTAGTCTGTTAGGCTACAGGATTCTCCTTGCATCCTTTTAAGGCTTTTTAATAGGCTGTCTTCAAGACGATTATATTCTTTTGGAAAAAGAATTTCAGGTTAAAAATAGTGATTTTTAATAAGTATTTTCTTATCTCCTAAATTTCTCAAAAGATTAAACATTTTCCTTTGTATTAATGCATCTAGAATCTCCTCATCCTGTAAATATTTCTTGTCTCTATGCCTTTGAATTAAAACAGACAAACAAATTTTTCTAACCACCTTCCCTTGAGGATTCAAAATCAGGAAAAGGTGATGAAAAAGTACAATACATGTCAGAGATAGGAAAGAAATACTGTTTTCTTCACTCCTCCTGTAATTTTTCTTGCACGTTCTCTAAGGTTACATAGCTAGTGCAAATAACCCAGTCACAGGACGGGCTTTTGTGCCCTGGCTCTGGAGACAAACCAGCCTTGGCTGGTTGCAGCTGTGGACTTGACTCCCTTTTTCCCTTCTATTTTCTGCCCTCTCACTTCTCTTCTGCAATGCCAGCTCTGCACATGCAGCCCTGCTTTAGGAGAGTTGAACTGCTTTCACGGCAGGAACAGACCCCGTACAGCTGGTGCACAAAGCGTATGCATTCTGTTCTCCGATCAGATAGGTGGGAACCTTGCTGTGTTCAAAGGACTCTTGTTGCCTGAGCTTCTTTACTTCTCAGCCTCATAAACACTCCAAAGTACCGTATTTAGCGTCATTGGTACAAATTGTCTTCAGCTGCATTTGAGAAATAAATTGCTCTAATGAAAATCACCAGTATTTTTTGGCTAGAGGATAATTTTCTGGAAAATGAAATGAGGTTGCTCTCATGGCTGAATGGAAAGATTTGTGTCCCACTCCCAGCGCTCCACTGGAGAGACGGTCTGTTGCATTTTCCATGACTTTTTGGAGCAATGACTGACCTACTGTAGGTACCGGAGACATGGGAGAAGAACCTGAGATCACATTATCTGCCCAAATCCATGGAGATCTGAAATTGCTCGCCTTCAGAATGGTGTCATTTAAGTAGGTTTCCATAGGGAAATGGAAAGTATATTCACATACAACATTTTGGAGGCCAAAGGGCTGTGTCCTGTATGGTTGTGAGCATTCTGGCCCCAATCCAACACATTTTTAAAGTCCACACTTACTTTTAAGCTTATTGGGGTCTGCATAAGTCTCCTGTTTAATACACAAGCCTGAATGCCGCGTAGGGTTTGAACCCAAGCAGGTAATTTCCAGAAATCTGTATGTGAATACATGATTCTGGATGGAGGAGATGAGTTTTGAGGATTTACTCTGTGGCTACCCCACATTTACGTTTGCATTAGAGCAGTGTTTGTGTGAACAATAACGATGTTTGGGTGTAAGGTGTATTTGCTTGTATGTTTTGCTCGGTTGTTGGCAATTTTCAGAAGATAAACAGATCAGTGAGCTCTGAAACTCACCCAGCAGGGGTTTGTACCCACGTTCATTGTGAGCCCCTAAAGAAGAGTTTCCTGATGTTGGAGAATTCATAAGACCTGTCTCGCGCAGATTCCCTGGTACCCAACAAAATCCAAGTCCAGGCAGCTGCTTTTTTCACCGTCCGGGCCACAATCTCTCTCCTCTCTTTCCCCAGCAGTTTTCTTTGGATTGATAAGACCCCTTCAGAACTCAGCTCTCCCACTTGTCAAATTTGGTGACAATTTTGGGTGACAGGTTCAAAAGTTTTTGGGGACTGGAGAGCCAGGGGCAGAGACCACAGGCAGCATGGTTGCATAAGCACGGTTCCCACAGGAAAACAGTCTCAAATTCCTGCCTAAAATTCTTCTCTGGAAGAGGCCATTTTTCAGGTTTAAAAGGTGAAAAATCTTGACCAGTTTCAGCCAACTCTGCTTTTGAGTGTGTGAGGAAGGCCCCTTGTTCGCAGCGAGGGTTATAAACCCTCCGGTCTCAGCCTTGTCAGGGGAAAAGCAGTTGCGGCTTTATGCCCTCTTAATTGTCCATACATGTTAAAACATTTGTCGATGATATTTGTGTGCCGGGTGATGAAATATCCCATTTTTAGCTGTGTAGCAGAAAAAGGGGAGGCTTTTTTGGTGCTTCTCTTATTGCGACTGTGTGGCCAAACCAGGGATTTATGATTCCAGCAGAGACAGTAGCTAGCGCTCTTGGATTTTTTCTTTTTTTCTTTCTTTCTTTTTTTTTTTTTTTAATTGTTTTCCTTTGAAATTCCAGAGTTAGTGTTTTGTCTGCTTTCTCCCTGACCCTCTTCGGAGGCAGGCGTGTGTTTTTTCACCAGAAAAACTGGAAACAAAGAATCGTTGTCTTTAAGCTGTAGCAGGCAGGAAACCCAACTCACAAGGGATCACCCCGAGCCAGTGCTGTCCCAGAGTAGACTCCAGTTCTCTGAATTCAACCTGACAGCTTGTCTGGAGCACTTTCTAAGTAACCATTATCCTTCCTTTTCTCCCAGAAAAAGAGCTATTATTTTTTTGCCTAGGGTGCACTGCAAGCAATGTTATTGCACATGTTTGCAGGGGGGGGTGGTTACAGGTTTGCTGGGGTGCAGTCCCTCCCCTGAAAAACTTTTGGAAGTGCTTTGGCTGTTTCCTAAGACAAGAGTAAATTTGTTTCCTGATAACGAGTTAAATGGGTAAAAACTCAAGCTGCAACGTCTGTGCATGTGCGTCTTCCCTTTTCTCTCATGTGTATATTGCTGCGTCTAGCTTTTTCTCCGTGAATTTGCGTTTCTTTTAACTTTACTTCTGCATTTGTGTACTTTTCAGTAAGTGCAAACTGCGAGCTCATTAACTGTTCGCTTTTACCTCCCTGCGTGCTCCTGCACAGTGCTGGTGGCATCTGTGTGCGCGCTCCTGTGTGTATTTTGGATGAACGCGTACAGACGTGTGCGAGGGGCGCTCAGATACGGCGCCTTTCAGAGTACGCAATTGTGCGTCTGTGTTTTTGCTCGGTAGCGTGTCTGCCTGCGCGGCTGTCCGTATCTGCAGCCCTGCGTAGCTCGGTAACGCGTACGCCGACGGGAAAGCGGCTGCTCTTCAAAGCTGCCTCTGGGAGGGATTCTTAGGACACGTACTTCACTCTTCATGCGCTGTGCATTGGGATTTCTGCTGCTGATATTAAAAAAAAAGCAACAACAACAGCAAAAAATTCTCATTACTTCCTCCTTTTCTTCATAATGTGTCTTTGTAAGCGTTACACAGGGTAGCTCAGACATGAATCAGGAAGTTCCACCGCTGCACGGCTCTGGGATGTTTTTCTAGCCACGCTCGCACAACTGGGGGCTGTCGCCTACGGCTCAAAGCAAACAGGGAGTGACTCCAAGTTTTGGAGGCCAGAGCCCTCCTCCGAGCAGGGGAGCAGAGCTCCAGGCTCTGAGCCGTGCTGCACTGGAGCTCCTTCGTGTCACCCTGCCCTGAGGGAGAGGGGTCACAGGTC
>NW_010138027.1:58664-105357 GCF_000699245.1 Pterocles gutturalis | reverse complement strand
AAGAGCCCAGGACTACCCAAAGCACACCCCTTTGCAAGCTGAGTGACTCCCCTTTGAAAACCATGAGTCCTACAGGGCTCTCAGCTACTTTCAGAGATTCTCCGAGTTAAACCTGTTCCTCATGTCCATGCTCTGCAACAGCTTTATTTAAATCTAGCCATCACTTAGTCCTTTCTCACTTGGTTTGAGCTGACTTCAAGTCAAACACCAATGTTTTTCCAAGCCTGGACTTTGTTCTTGTCAGTTCCTCACTTGTAAAACAGGTTAATACCGATGTAGAGATGTTTGATAATATTTCTTTTTAATTGTGAAATAATCAAATAGTCTGATAATGTAGAGTAGAAGTTCTTTTGAAATTATTCTGCACTCAGCTGGTTGCTTCCTCTTAGTGGAGAGACTTAGAATTACCTAACTCCACATCCCCTCCCTGTATTGGTGATTCTTTAGCACACGGAGCAGGATGTTGCGATCTTGAAGTAGAAACGAAGAGTTTGGTGCTTAAAGGCCCTGGAAAGTCTTCTATGACCATGAGAACAGTCACAGTAATACTGGATCCGTGCTACAACCTTTCTGTTTGCTGCCATCATTTAAAACAGTGCATCTAAGGTTTCTAGGAGGAGTTGGAGGTGTCTTTGGCTTCCTCACCCCTCCAGAAACCCACAGTCTAGGTTTCTTATCTCCAACTGGCTTTAAACACAACCCCACCTCTTCAAAGCAATCTCCAGGAGGTTAAATGATGGGAGTGCGAGGGCTGGACGATCAGCAGCTTGGCAGCCCTCGCTTACATGTTTGGTTTGCAGCAGGAGTGTTTTTTGTTCCCCTGCGCCTACGTTGGGGCTTTTCCAAGGTACCAGAATAGTACCAGTCCTCGCCACCACACACAACCTCACTTTGGGAGGAAAGCAGTGAGGTCCTCTGCCCTCCTGTCTCTCTCTCCCTATAAAGTAGTTGCTGCAAAATAGACCCCGAGTGACCACTTAGATTAATCACAAGTTTAGATCCCCTAGGACACCTGGTTCTGCTTTTCCCATTTAGAGAAGCTAATTTAAATTCCAGCCACCAAGCCAGGATCTTTTCTCCCTACTGAAGCAGAAGGACTCATTGCAAAAACCAGACTGTGTTCTGCATGGAGAATCCCGTAGATCCCATAGCCTGCTCCAAATCGGCAGCCTTCTCCTTCCCCAGATTTGCTTCATTGAGATCTGTAAGGCTGAGCCCTGTCTGGAAATACAGTGCCTGTGTTCCCTCACCAAATAAAACCGGGCATTGAGGAGCAGTTCCTTCTGTATTTCAGGTTTGAGGTTTTTTTCTGTCATGTGAACTGGAGTCATTTGGCCATTTTGTGTAAAGCACCCCAAGATGCTGTCACAAGGAATCCAACAGAAGATGGGTAAATGACTACGGTCATCACTGCTGTTATTGCTCATCTGAGTCTGCAAGGCAGGCTTGGTCAGAGGCTGCTGGTGTGTTCCAGAAGGAAACAGAGGCAGTGTTAGTAAGCACCTAGACAATTCCCTGAGACTTGGGACCTTTATTTTCTTCCTGGCTCTGCCCCCATGACCTAGGACAAGCCACTTTCCATCCTTTGGCTTCCTAATCTCCTTGGAGGTATCAGCTCCATCAGGCAGAGGTTGGTGGGCTCTTTCTATGGCTTAGCACCTACCGTGCTGGGGAAAAGATGCCCCCACGAGTTTGCTGCTTTGTGTTTCCCCAGACATCTTCTGCAAAGATCTGACTCCAGGAAGAAATCCCATTTTAGGGGATGAAAGCTTCCTGGGAGGTTTCAAGCCACACTCAGCTGTGTGACAGGGGTCCTTGCAAGGGGGTAGCATGTGCTCAGGCAGAGCTCAGCGTCTGGATGCTGCTGCCTTACGTACAGTATTACATTTCAGGACGCTGTTCAATTTGGACACTCAGTCTCACGGCTATTGCGTTAATCCAGGCATGACACTGCCCATGGGTCTGACAGAGGGAGCTCATGTTCAGCCCTGCACCTTGACACTGAGCCCCAGCAGTTCATAAAGCAGCTGGAAAAGAGCTGCCGTTGCTGCCAGTGATGCCATAGATACCATAAATCTGCCAGGCTATTCCTTTCCAGCCTTGCTTGCAATTAAAGGCACTATGCTGGCATAGATGGCATTTCGAATAAGATTCCCCTATAGAGCCTATAAAGCATTTAGTCCACAAATGCTCCAGCCCCACTGTATCCATCCTAGAACAAAAAGACCTGAAAAAAGAGGAATATTACCAGCTCAGTGCCCATTGTTCTCCTGGAAATCCTTATCAAGGCTGGTAGCACAAAACTGTGCCTGAGTCTGGTTTGACTGAAAAAGCTCCTACGGAGAGAGCAGGATGAAGGGGCTGTCAGCACTCACCCAGCAGCTCAGGAAGCACAGGGACTGTGAGCCTATTGTTCACTTGAAATTCCTTCCCCCCTTCCCCTTGCTTCTCCCCTCCGTCCCAAGCTCTCAGATCTATAAAACACCATTTAAAAAAAAAATTAAAGAACTTTTTAAAGCTTATCAGACAGGGTTTGCTCTCTAATACATCATATCTTAAACACAGAGTCCCTAATGGCTTGTTCGTTGGACTGCATTCAAGCTGAAAGGACTGCTAGGCATCTGGGATGGGCTTTCCTGCCGTGTGGAAATCTGCTCGGGGATTTCAAGCCCACTTTCCTAGGGAAATGAGTCTGGATGTGGCCGTCCATCTGCTCGTAGCCCACAGCAACATTTGAGTCTGTTCAGACTAAATGTGATCCCGAGGTATGGGGAACAGGAGCGAAGCAGCACTCAAACTGGGAGACGAGAGGGAGGGAGGGGGTCTCTGTAAAGGTGGGCTTGGGGTCCAGTGGAGCCTGGCTTATCTTCCCGACCTCCTCCACCTACACAGCCCAACGTGCAGCCCTTCTCCTCCTCCAAGTCCCACAATCTCAACCAGGGGATCCCTGAGACACACTCTTCAGTTTCTTCCCCACACCGAGTCCATCCTTTGTTGCACCAGACGGTCTGAAACTGCAGCGGTTTGAATAATTCATCTCATCTCTTGAGCTCTACAGGACAGCCTGCCTCACGGCCAGCCTTGACTTTGCCCATTTTGCCACACTCTGAGCCTTTCCTCAGCCTTCGGCACAGCCTAGCAGGCTGGCTCATTTCTCTGTTATTTCTGATTTGCATTTAATTACAGAGGAATCAATTTGAAAGGGGAGTTGCACAGCAGGGGATGGAACTTCCAAACAGCACAGAGGGTGGCGAGGTAGGAGCCGAGGGAGATTTGGGGTGAGAAAGTATAGACCAAGGTTAGGAAGGGCCCAGAGTCTGTCCGTTCCACACAGCCTGATCTCTGGGAAAGCCACTTCATCTGGAAAAGGCAGCGAGAGCCTGAGGAAAGCGCCTTTATGCATGTAAATAAATAAAATTATATTCAACCTTCTTCCCCGGCACGCTGTGAGTGCGAATGTTTGCAAAGCTGTGAGATCCTTAGTTGAAAGGTGCTGTGAAAGTGCAAAGCATTATTAATATCCTTTACCTTCCTCATAATAGAGTATGCATTCATTCTGGGGAATTTCTGGACATAAACCAGACAGCTGCAGAATGACATTTCTTGAAAGCATCTATGATTTATTTTCTGCTCTTTAATTCCATTTTGTATTGAACACACATTTGTCATAGGACTGTTGTTCCACTGGACCTTTTAAGTCTGAAACAGACCGGGGGACCTGATCCTTAGCTGGTATAAATTTGCCCCGAACTTCACTGCAGCTATTTGCTGATTTACACCAGAAAAGGACCTCAGTCCAAGCCTTTTAACTGAATTTCCATAGCACAGCAAGTTTTGGTGCAAAATCCAAGTGGTTTTAATGACAGATAAGACTCTCCTTGTAGCTAACCGTCTGGCTGGAGTTCTGTAGGATCTCTTCGAGCCACTGGGCGTCAGGTCCTGGGAACGATATTGTTTTTGCAGAAACTCGAGGCTCTGGATAGGTTCCCTGGCTCTGCCTTTTCCATTTTGTTTTAAACTCGTTCAGCTTTAGAGTCTGGGCCTGGAAGCTGGGAGGGCTGGTGTGGTTCTTTCACGTTGCATGGATTTTTGTGAAAGCAAAGCAAAAATAGCTTCGTGGATTTGGACTTTTTTTTTTTTTTTTTTTTGAGAGGGAGAGAAAGAGTTGGAAACTTGCACTAGCTGAGTGAACACATTTCAATAGCAACGCCTGTATCACATTACCCTATATATGCTCACACTTTACTCCATAATCCATCCTATTAGGGGAAACTGAGGCAAAGGGACTCATCTGAGATACGCTAAACCACCATCCTTCCAAGCTGACATTTTGCAAGCTAAAACATAGGCTACAAGGAAACCCATTCAGAGAGGTTTTGAGTGATAATTTTGACCAGGCTTAGCCAAACTTATCTGGACAACCTAGCCTTGATCCTCTAAAGCCCCAGGAGCCATAGCAATACACGCCTGGGCAGCACATCTGAGTGTAATAGTGTCACTTGTTTGTTAAAAAAAATCCTTAGGAGATGCATTTTGCACTCTTTCTATGGCAAAGCAGGCTCCTCCTCTGTGACAAAGTTTCTCCATCTGGAGGAGGAGGAGGAGGATGATCATCTATCCAGATGACGGCCTATTTGTTTACTCAAAACATGCTGATGCATCTGAATCGACCAACACATTTGTAGCCATTGATTCACTTTGGTCAATTACCTGATCCAAAAGAAAAAAATGAAAATTTTCAATAAGTTCTGCTGCTTTTTGGAAAGGAATTTTTTCCCCAATTTAAAAATAACTTTTCTAGTGGAAAATTAATTGCTGCTTTTCTTTTTAACAGCATCACCATGTAAGTGACATTTCCATTGAAATTACCTAATGGCAAAACTGTTTCTGATTGAGCTAACCAAAAAGTACATTAGCATCTCAATCAGTGGAAATTTCTGAGATTTTGCCTTTCTCTCTCAATGCAGAACTCTCGTGTTTTTTCTCAAAATATTTCCCAAAACATTGCTCTAATAGCTCGAGTTGTAATCCTTCTGAAGGATATCCCGGGGGAGAAATGAAAGTCAGAGGCTGGCTGCAGAGAGGACATGGGAAAAGCCAGGGGCTACTCCAGTGCTCATCCCTGCCCTCCTGATTTCAGTCACTGACGGAGCCGCAGCCCGAGCTCCGGGTGCGCTCAGATGAAGCCAGGATTTGCACGCTGGGTTTCCAGCAAGGAAAATACCACCCGTGCAACTAGCATCTTATTTACAACAATGCTGAGAGCTGAGCTGGGGGATAAAGTTCCCTGGCAGCACCAGGCTGGAAGCTGGTTTCCAGCCCTGCCGCTGCTTCCCTGGCCATGGGAGGGGGGACAGGGCTCCCTTCTGGGGACAGCGTGGCTGGGCGGCCACCGCCCTCGTTCGGAGATGTCCCATCGCACTCTCTGTACCAGGCTGAAACCCTAGCGGTTTGTTTTTCAGTCTGATCTATTTGCAGTGGACTTTGCGGTTTCTAGTAAAAAGGGAAAAAAACAAATAAGTAAAATAAAAATAAAAAAAGGCAGATTACATGAGTTCTATTTTCCCCTGTTCCCCTCTTTTCCCTCCTCCTCTTTCTCTCCCTCTCTTCCCTCCCTTCCCTCTCCCGTCCCCTCTCTGTTTTCCTTCTCATGCCAATAACTGGAAGGCTGTAATTTCAAAGCTGCAGCGGCTTTCCCAGTGCCGGGAGGAATGTGCAAGTGCCTGGGATGTTTCCACAGGGAGCTGCGCGGCCCCGCGGCGCTGTGCGGCCTGATGGGGATCAAGGCAGTGCTTGCTCCTGTCCAGCGGCGTGGGTAGAGGGGCGTTTTCAATTTCACTTGAGAGGATGCTTTTTCCCCTTTCCCCCCTCCTTAAAGTAGCTTCTTTATTGTGTGCGTCAAGTCCTTGGCCTCCCTGGGTTTTAAAATCACCGTTTCTTCTCTATGAAACAACAAAAGGGTCCATCTCCTCCTCCTTTTCTGCCCGTGGTCTTCTATCATCTTGGGATAAGAGAAGGAGCTATCAGCTCCTAGAATGAGAAAACTTTCCCCATCCCAGTGGCTGTTATTCCTGTTCAGTGTATGTTGTACCCGTTCCCTGTTCATTCCTCCTCTCCCGTTCTCCTACATATAAGCTCTCTCTCTGTTTTTACAGGCCCCCCTGTTGCAGGGACACAAAATGTGAATAAGACAACAGAACAGCAACGGCCCCAGCCAGGTAACTGCTGGTTTTGTCCCCGCTGCATTTCTTAATTAGAGCTGTACTAGATGAGGTGAATAAATGTGTCAAACACCACCAACCACAGGCACAGAACAGGCAGAGCCTTACAGGGAAGTCTCAGCATCATGAGTCAACTGTGAGCGAGCAGTGACAGCGATTGTTCCAAACTGCTTCTATTTCACTGCCGCATCCTTCCCCATTCAAAAGAAACATCCTCGTTTCAGCTGCGTCACGTGCAGCGCCCAGCATCAGTTGCATCTCCTTTGAAGCATCCCGACACGCCGTGTAACGGGTCGTGAAGCAGTGACGGGCACGGAGCTGTTTGTCCTGCAGCGATGGAGCGTCTGCTTGTTACCTCTTCACCTCTGCTGCAGTGAGGTGCCATGGAAGGATCTCCAAACAGAACCAACAGGGCTTCCCCTGCGTCAAAGAAAACCAAATAAAAAAAGCAAACCCTGTTGGGCAGCAAGCAGTAGTGTTTCCTGCTAGTTTCCCAAGGGGCCTTTGAAAAGCGAAATACCACCTTCTCTGCTTTGCACAGCTGCTTTCTATCCCTTTTTTTTTTTTTTTTTTTTAGGGGGTTGGTTCTTTTGGCATCGATTAAATCCACGAGCAAATGCTATAGATCCAAATCACCAAAACCAGCAAGAAGCAAAGGAGAAGTGTAGAGATTAGGGCTGAGGAGGCCCCACAAAAAGGGAAGGAATTCATTCCTAATAAGTGAGTTGTAGGGTTTTCAAGAAACACTCAGCCTCATTGGAGCCAGTGACAAAACTCCTGTTACTCCCATTTGTCTTACGCTCTGCTTGCTTCAGAAGGAGAGAGTTGGGTGAATGTTTAATTGACCTCGGAGGGAAGCAAGCTAGACTGCTAATAAGTGAATTTGAAAATCTCATCTGCTGTCCATCTCTTTTTATTAGGAGAAATATATATGCTCCTGATTTCTTACTGCTTTACCATCCCACACTTCTTTTTTCACGTTTCGTGTTTTCTAGTTGACATGTAAGCATAGGGTATATCCAAAGAGATTACGATCTTTTAAAGCAAGCAAGCCTGAAACCCATGCCAGAACCACTGTGCCATTTTGGATTCCGTAAATAATTGGTGGTTGTTTGCTAAAAAAGAAACAAGGAACATGTCAATTCTGTTCCAGGCCCTAGGAGAAGAGGTGGTATGAGTAAAGAAAGAAACTGAAAGTTCGAACTGGTTTCTAGAATAAACAATAATGAACTGCTGTTTCTTTTTGATGAAACATTTTAAAGTAGCTTTTGTCTGGTGGTTTTTTTTTTCAGATCCCTATCAAATCCTGGGGCCCACTAGTAGCCGTCTTGCCAATCCAGGTGAGTTCATCTTTACATTTCAGACCACCATTACCAAAGGGGTTAGCTTTCCTTCTGGTCTGCTGCTCCGGTCTGTACTGGATGAGTTGTCCCCTACCATTGGTGTAGGCTGTCAGAGAAACGGTGCAGAAAACGATCTGCAGAAAATGATCCCTGACTTTGGGGGAACAAGACTTGCAGTAAATCTGGAACTAAACAAACACGTATACATTGAATGCATGTAAGGAAACATCCTCATTAGGCTCTTTACTATTAGTGTAACCACACCGAATAAAACCAGGAGTGATCCAGTCTCAGGAAGCAACAATCTTATGTAATTCAGATCACCGACTGGAAAGCGAACTGAAGGTATCCAAAACAATATCCACGGTAAACAGTGAGCAATTAAGAGCTGAAATATACTGCGTCAACCATTCAGTGAAAAATTTTGCAGAACGGTATGCTCGGGAAAAAACCTGTTTATGAATAGCCCAAAAATTTTAAGGCCAAAGGCGACCATTATGAAATCTAATCTGACCTCAAACTCACGAACAGAACAAAGGGTTGACTAACTTGTTTGCTGGGAACAGTTTATCCATTCCTATGTAAGACTTTCTAAGGCTTGAAGGAGCAGTTCCCAGTAAAGATCAAGATAGTCCTTCTGTTTCCTGCCTTTGTCTTTGCCTTTAAGCAGGAAACACAATGTCATTTCCTTTCCTCTTTGGCTTGCTTCTCGCAGGGAGCGGGCAGATCCAGCTGTGGCAGTTCCTCCTCGAGTTGCTGTCGGACAGTTCCAACGCCAGCTGTATCACCTGGGAAGGGACCAATGGGGAATTCAAGATGACGGACCCTGATGAAGTGGCACGGCGCTGGGGAGAACGCAAAAGCAAGCCCAACATGAATTACGACAAGCTGAGCCGAGCCCTCCGATACTACTACGATAAGAACATTATGACCAAAGTGCATGGCAAAAGGTATGCCTACAAATTTGACTTTCATGGCATCGCCCAGGCTCTTCAGCCTCATCCCACTGAATCGTCAATGTACAAGTATCCTTCAGATATCTCCTACATGCCGTCTTACCATGCCCACCAGCAGAAGGTGAACTTTGTCCCCCCGCACCCTTCTTCTATGCCTGTCACATCATCCAGTTTCTTTGGAGCAGCCTCACCTTATTGGACCTCCCCTGCAGGAAGCATTTATCCAAACCCGAACGTCCCTCGCCATCCCAACGCCCATGTATCACCACACTTGGGCAGCTATTACTAGATGCTTTTCTCTTCAAGTGGCTTTTATCAGTCTGGTTGGACTTTTTCTTTACTTCTGGGATTTTTATGGGTTTTTTTAGGGGACCCTTAATGGATAAGTGTGGCCTTTCTGGGGAAGAATTAAAACTGGATCTTGCTTATTCCTGGATCAAACCTTTTACTTTTGTAACTTTGCCTCTTGTGTCTTGAACTGAGATATGGAAGCTTCTTTGGGCCAGTTCTCTGCATTTTCTTTGATTTTTAATGCTTATGTCCTCTGTAGGAGTTGACTGTGAAGATTGTTCACCATTACCTGGAATGATTATTAGCTTTTTGATGAGAGAAGTTTTTAAGGATTCAAAGACATAGATCCAACCATGGGTCGTAGGAAAAGATGACTACATGGTAGGCAATTTGACCATTAAGTGGAGGACGTTGGGCTGCAGGGGACCGCAACTGGAATCTTAGCTTTAAGGCCGATGAGGATTTTCACCCAACTGGAAATTAAATATATATATATATTCATATATATATATGTACATGTATATTTTAAGAAGTAAAGGGCATTGAAGGAACTTTTTCTAGAGTGTACAACATCATTAGACTGTGTATTAACTCCAGAAGCTTCAGAAACCAGAACAAAAAGTAACCTAATGTCAGGCACAGACATTCCTTGAAAGCAAAAGTGAAGTAAAATAAGTGACAGCAGGCCCTGAGCTCCGCCAGAGTCTTAGGGATCGCTAAATGCTACCGATTCGCGAACGCTGTGCGTTTGTCAGACCGTCATCCAAAGGGTCAACAAATCAGAAGGCAAATTACTGTATAAATTATGCAGAGTTATTTTTCCCTATATCTCACAGTTTTAAGAGAAAGATTAAATAAAACGAGTTGACCTCGGTCACAAATGCAGGTTTGTTTTTTTACTATCAGCTCAGTTGTTTTTGGGTTGTTTTTGGGTTTTTTAATGTAATTTGTACATCTTTTCAATCTGTACATTTGGGCTGTAGCTTTGTACTTTTTGCTAAAAGAATTAAAAAATAAGACATGAGTAATGTATCTGTTGGAGATAGCCTCAATCCTGCAATTGGATCCATAACTGATCCCCAAAGTAGCCAGAAACCTTCCAGATTTCCCTGGGTGTGTCTAGAGTAGAGTTTTGTCTTGTATTAGCTACTTGTCCGCAAAGTAACTCCACTTAGCTGACATGTTTGCATTGAAGCTGATTGAAAACATGCACCAGCATTTTAAAGCAACTATTTAAATATTTTGTGATTATTTTTCACCAAAATCTTGAACTTTGGAAAGATCTTAACCACTTCATAGCGAAAATTATCAAATCCTTCTCATAACATCTTCTCAAACTTTTGCTAGAGGATTTCATTTAGATTTTAAACATTCAAAAATTCTCAGCCATCTCTAATTTTGCACATGTTAATTTGATGATCCACAAATGGCGGTTTGGTGCCGTAAACAGAAGGGTAAACCACAAGCATTTGTGTTTTAGAACAGATGTCTACAGGGCGGGGGTGAGACTTACATGTACAACCTATTAGCTAACTTGTATTAACTGGCAACCAATTAACAGGATCACAAATATCTAGTCTAGACAGAACCTCTGGGACTCTGTGTGGGTGCAAGATTTGGTCCATGTGCATCCAATTGCAGGATGAGAGCCTGAAACCGGAACGTTATAGTCTGCTCATAACTTTAAACAGAAGCACTGATGCCATTATTTAACAAAATGGAAGAAAGAAGATCAAGCTAATCAGTTTAGGTCTTAGTGCTTTCGGGATGTTTATAAGTAACATTACTGCAATAATCGCAAAAAATTTAAGTATGAAGAAATTACCCATAGAACTGGGGCTTTTGCTACTATATATATGCAATGTACTTTTTTGGATATTAAAATATATATAATTTTGCAAGTAATCTTGGTGTTTTTTAAAAAAATGTATTAAGTGTTACGATGAAAATGTTGTATGAAGAGACTGATGTAAAAAAATGTGACAAAATAAATCGTGGTTTTCTTCTCTAAGGCATCATCTTGTCCCACTCTCTCCCTCCCCTCTCATACCTGCAGATAAGCACCAACTTTGCCTCTAAATTAAATCTAGCCAAAAAAGGAAAACAAAGCAGCTCCATAGTACTGACAATCATAATCCTTAAAACAATATCGACCTCTTATTCCAGAAAATTTCTATCTCTGGAGCCGGTGTTTATCAGATTTAATTTAGTTATTGAAGTGTCTAAACCAGAACCTAGGCTGCATCTTTGGTCCATGGAGAGAGAGAGAGAGGGAAAGTGGCAGAGCCACAACCGACCTAACGGACATCTCCGTCTGTTTGCTCTTCAGGGCGCTCACCAAGTCACTGCCAGAATGTATATGTGCAGTGCTGTGTGTATTCCCAGCCTGCCTGCCTGCTCATGTTTCTCACCTAGCCCCAAAGCCCAGGGAAAGCCAGTTGCTCCAAAGCATTCCTGAGATGGAGTAAGAGGCTGCACAAACAAGCGCTGCCAAGGAATCTTCTGATTGTGTTTAAAGGTCAGGCCAAGGCGCTTCCTGTATTTTTGCAGACACACGGTGGTCCTGAGAGATAGCTTGATCTTTCTGCCGATGTGATAAACCCTTAGAAATACAGAACTCCACAAGTACACCATTTCCTTCCTCCACACACAACCTTTTGTTGCTAAGTTTTTAGTACAATAGCGAGCCTGGGCTCTGAAAATACCGATGTGAGCGTGTTCAACCACCGCAGAGCCGTTCCCTTTGTGTATTCAACCATAGTTGCTCCATTTAGTCATAAAAGCGAGTGTTTTGTTGCTTATCTCTATTGTTTTTCACTTTAGTGCTATCCAGATTCATTCTGGCCGTGCATCACCAATAGAAATATCAAATATTTTATTTTAATAGAGCGTGCCTGCCCAGCTGCCAGTAATAGGAAAATCTGAAGACTGAGATTGCACAAAAACCTCTAAAGGCAGAATCTGAAGGTTATCAGAGTGCAAAGACATCTCTGATAGCAAAAGTTGGCCAGCAGGGTCCTTGGTGACAAAAATGCTTTTGGAAACAACCAAAGATTTAAGAAACATCTGCTTCTGTCCAACTGAGATGGGAGGTGATCAGCAGCATCCACAGCTCAGGTCCTTTCTGTCGCCTTTTGTCCTTCAGGGTGCTTGCTGATATTAATCTTTGCTAATATTTAGCTTTAGACAGAATTTGCCACCCACCACAGTATGCATTCCCATACTCCTGGGAGTAAAGAGATCTCACACCAGTGTGCCAGACAGCCTCAGACTGGCGGGGCACTTCCCAGGAGCTTTTAGAATTTTTATAAGTTCTTAATAGTTTTCATTCCTCAGTTAAGGAACAAGTAGTAACATCCAGATTGGGGCAGCCCATCTGTACCCCCCCAGATCAGCCTGATTTTGCCACGTTGGAAGCTTTCGGGGTGTGAATAAGGGGATCTCCCCTCCAAACCCAAGTTTCTGGGACACAGTGAGGGAAAATAAACAAGGAATTTGACAGTACTAACGCTACTTTTTGCTTTTCCCAGGAGGACAAGGCAGACGGAATTCAAGTATTTCAGGCTTAAATCAGAAAGTTTACCAAACAGATGGTTGAGATCACATGGTTGTGAGCTGGGAGTCAACAGGGATAGCAGAAAACCTCCTCTGCATCAAAGTTCAGAACTCAAACCTCACCAGCAAACCCAGCTCCCGTTGAAATCAGCGGTAACTTAGCCATCAGTTTCTAGTGATCTGGTATTTACCCAGAATTTCTGCTCTACTCCCCAAGTTCAAATGCTGAACGAGATCTAGCTTAAATGCACCAAACTAAAATTAGCTTTACATGTCACCTTCTATAAATAGATTGTATATTGAGTGGAATCAGTGATGGTTTTACAGCCTCTGAGCTCCAGCTCCTTTAGCTGTAGACCTAAAAATTGTATTTCAACCCTGAGGATGAATTTCTGAACAACTGTGGATGTCTAACATGCCCCTATTGCAAGGGAGAGGGATTTCCTCATTGCAGGACCTTCCCGTTAGTGAAGAGAAGGAAGTATGTCTCACACTACCGCCCAACAAGCGTACTCCGGTCCTAATGAGACATGAACTACATGGGAAATTTGCCGTAACTTCTGTTGGTGTAAATATTTGATGTGAAGCTGCACTTATCCGGTAATATTTCATATGCTTTCTTACTGTTCCCAGTGACAGTAAATGACTGCACCTGAAGCTTTGTAACAAAAGCACTGATGAACCCAGCTGCTGTTTCCCACCCCCGGTGTCAGAAGAAAAGAGCTATCGGTTTGTAAACGCTGGGTTCAAGGAGCCAGCATCACTTTATTACGCTACTACAATAACAGAGGCTTTTTACAGGCTGCCGTGCTGATACAGTATTTTTCATGACCTTTGTGAAATTAGTTTGTTAGGCTTCAACCCGCTCCCTAACAAAGTCGGTTCTCCCACATCAAGCTGAGTGTTGCTGCATTTGGTGTTAATTAGAGCTGCAGTCCAGAGGCACATCAGGGGCTGGGCTTCATAAATTCACTTCAAAGACCCTATTTGTATACTTTCGCACAATACCTGGCATAACATAACTATTATGATTTTCATCTGTAAAAGCAGAACTCGATGCAAATAAAGCTCAGACTTTTCTATCATATTAGAAAAGAATTAAGAGACCTTCAATGAAGGTCATACAAAGATTGACACATAACAGATAACTTCACTTGTGTCTTTTGACTTTTTCACCTGCAGAGGTAAAAATCCCTGCACATAAAGCTCAGATTCTTCTATTATATGAGAAGAGAATTAAAGACCCTTGGCAAAATCCATCTCTTCAGACTCCAAGAGTAGCAAATAAACCCTGATAGTAAACCCACCAAAAAAAAAAAACCCAAGAAAGAAAAGCAGCTTTGGGGTCACCACAGCAATACCCCTCCTCAGCTGGGCACCTTTGCTGCCCTAACGGGACCCAGCTGTGCAGGCAGGTGTGGCAGCGATTGCAGGAGTGGTTGCAGCGGAGCAGCCTCCTCAGTATAAATAGGGGCAGCAAAGCAGCAAGAAGGTTCTTTTAGGCAGGAGAAGTTTCTTGAGAGAGGAGGACCGGGCTGCTCCTTATCTAGGAGCGGGCAGAAAAAGGATTCAGAAATGTATTTTTTTGTTTTAATTTGTAGTTGCTGAAGGAGGAGGACTGACCCAGGGAGTCTGGCAGTTTGATGCACAGCTATTTCAACACAAGAGCTCGCTTCTTCCTTTCCAGGAACTGCTGCAAACTTGTTATTTGCTTTGGCTTTTCCTTCACTTGCTGTCTCCTGGAGCTGTAAAGTCTGATGTTGGGTCTACTTTACCTTCCCTGCTGCTGTAAAGCCCCGTGCACGAGCCAAAAGGAGTCGCCTGTGCTGGCGTGTCCTGTGTGGGGAAGAACAGCATCTCCAGCTCCCGGGGGAGCACAACGTGTGTTTGCAAAGTGTCTGTGCGGTGCTGTGAGTGTCGATAGACGGTACCTGCAATAACCTGAACCCCACCCCACAAGACCTGTGGGGCTAATATTCCACAGTGTTAAGTTAAAACAAATAAAAGGGGTTTCTGTTTAGGGTGGATGGTACTGGGAAGGGTTTGAAATTTCCCCTAAAGCTCCAATTTTTGAGGCTCAGGGCTGCTATGGAGTTGAACAGCAGAAGTCCAAGCGTCCCAGCTCTGTGGACAGAGGGGTATGGGAAACCCCGACCTTGCTGGGGGTGGGAATTTGGGGAGAGGAGGGGTCTGGCTGGAGTTGGACATGTGTGGAAACCCACAAGGCTCTGGACTGGGGGGTCTGCCCTCTGTTTTGGAGGAGTAGCCCTGATGAACAGGTTAAGGATGCTCTGGTGGTTGGTTTTACTGCTATAATGGTTTTACACACACTGCTGTGGGCGCAGTGAATCCTTTGTGTGAGTGTCAGTGGGCTCTGAAGTTTGCCAGGAATGCTTCCAAATCGGAGGGGGGCTTCAGCTGAGCAGACACTTTTGGGCACTGTTGCAAAACTAACATGGAGCTAGAGCTGAAAGCTTTCCCAAGGTGGCCTCTGTTGGTGCTTTTTTTTTTAACATCTGGGGAAACTGAGGCTCTGAGCAGGGAGCAGTGACTTGCTCGAAGTTACAGCTGGAATATAGGTCTCCCCAGACCCACCCCACCTACTGCAGACTCTGTTAAGGGTGCTTTAGATGCCACTGCAGAAGTGATGTTTACAGCCCCCAACCCTCCAGTTACAGATCACCTCTGCATTCATTGCAGTGAATTAAAGTCTCCCAACACTTCTGTGAAGTAGCTAAATATATCCAGCTAGCAGAACTCATGCCAAAAATAAGTCACTAAATGCATTCAACTTTGTGTAATAAAATAAGGAACAGTCCCAATAAATTCTTGCTTTGTGCTTTCAAGATTTGCCATAGCTTGCACTGCCAATGCAAAGTTTAGGGTTTGCTGCCTGCACGGGGACCGGAGCTGGCTGCTGGGTTGATCTGGAGGTAAGGGATGCCACCCAGCGGCAGCGGGACAGAAAACACATCAGGGATGGCTCCGAGCTCTCTGACAGCACCCCAGCGTGGTCTCTAGCATCCCAGCCTGCCTTTGCGGTGGGTTGTCATAACAGAACAATGCCGTAACTTGGTCTCCGCAGAGCTTGCGTGGAGCGCGCTCACCCGGGAGAGCCAGGGCTTCAATACTTTCCGTGCTGAAATTTGGCTAGCAGCGTGCAAATTGAGATGCCAAGCGCGATTGTCTCATTTCCAGCCTCTCCTTGCTCATCCAGCTCCCTTGAGCAGGGAGAATTTATGTCTGTCTTGCGCAGCAGTGAGTTTGTTCAACTCGTAAGCTTCCCAGGGCAGATGCTTCTACCGCAGGAATGTCAACTTGGCCTCAGGAAACATCTTGTGTATTCTAGCAGCTGCGGGGAGAGGGCTGCAGCCTTCCTCGCTCCTCTTCCGCTGACATTGTCGCAGGGTTATGTGTGATTTAGGGCCAGCAATGGTGTTGTCGCGGGGGTTCCCCAGGCCTACTGCCCCAGAAGCTGCAGGCACAGATTCACCAGAGGGTTTAGGAACTTGCTCAGCTTCCCCCCGTCCCCGCCGCCGCAGGGCTCTGTTCACATCCCCTGTGTTGTGCTGCGGTTGCTCCCTGCTTGTGGGGAACAGGAATTGGGACAGTTCAAGGCAGGGGTGAATTGAAGGGGGCAAAATAAAAGGAAAGGGGAAATAAAGGCTCTTCCCAGCTGAATTCATGTGAGTCTAACCACATCAGTTTGCTGCCTGGGGAGAAGAAAGAGGATGTGACACCTCTGCTGCTCTCGCTTGTGTCAGGGCTTTGCACACTGCTGACTTGTTTATGGATGAGTAGCTGAGTTTACAAGGAAGCGTGTACGTGCAGAAGTTATCCAGTGAGCTGATTAGCAGTGGTCTGCCACATTCCAGCAATGCAAGTCGGTATCTAAATGGTTTGCAATGGTTTGCTTTTTCAGTTATTATTTAGGGGTCTCTCTTCACCAGTTACTACCAAAGAGTATGTGGAGACAGCTAACTAGCGCATGTCAGTTCACTAAAAGCAGTTATTTTAATTCACGGCCCTTTCTCCAGCAGACAGCAGGATGCCTTATTCATTTGCCAGCAGGAGGGTAAATCTATTTCAAAATGATTGAAATATTATGCACAGCTTGAATGAATGTTTAAAATAAATACAGTAGAAGAAACATGTTGTTTGTGGAATGAGAAGATAAATTAAGTTTGGTGCAGACACATTATTCCCAAGCCTAGCTGCTTGGCTAACACTTTCACAGCTAAATCCTTTAGGCATTAATCCTGCAATAAGTACAGGGTCTGATTTCTTCTCCTGAAGAGATAAGGACTTTCTCCGCAGCCCTTTGCTTTGCGTTGGCTAGGCTGTGGCCTCCACTGCACGTTCCACTTTGTGGAAAGGTGTAAGTGTTGCTGCAACACTATGGGCAGCCTGCAGACTGGATGGATGAGAGAACCATAAGGCTTGAGCAAGGAGTGCTGTAGAGAAGGAAAAATGAAACAGTCACGGGTGAAGAAACCAGTCTTTGTTTCCCAGTATCGGGTCTGTGGTTCCCTCCAGCCACTTCTGCTCAGCAAGATTAAATTTATTTTCATCCTCTTAACTGAATTTTCTTTTAATGGCAGTAGGGGTGACATCCCCCAAAATAGATTTCCTATGGAGTTTGTCCTGAGTGGCACTGTGTGCGGCATGTCTCCCGATAACCCTTTTTCCCTGCCCTGGGACATTATCTCTCCGGTGACAAACAGCCCTCTCCGGACAGAAAAAGGAAATTCCACTCATTGTTCTCCTGCTGCTGGGCTCTGACTACGGCGCTCTATCTGCTGCTTGGTGCACCGCTGGCAGGCGGGGACTGGCAGGCGTTTCCTGAAGTGACAATCAGCGGGAGGCTCACGGGAGGAGGGTTTCATTCCTAGATTCCCATTTAGCCCCCAGTATGATAGTCCTCTAAGCTTGACAGCTCAGCCATGGCCCTGACAATTTTGGATATGTCCCCCTCGTATCTCCTCTGTTCATGCAGTAGCGAGCCCTCCCTCTGTAATACCAAAACGTGCACGAGAATCCCAGCACCCTTCCCTTGCCATATAGCTTTGGAGGCAGGTGTAAGTGCTGGAATAGGCTGAACAACAGGCAGTCCTTCTTGCAGTGAGATCAAGTATCTTCTGTTATAGTCCTGGTGGTGCTTAGTGCTTCTAGACGTGGGATAACGCTGCCTCACGCTTCTGCGGTAGAGACCCAGGGCAAAAGGTTAAAAACCTGTATCATGAAGAACTTGGAGCCTGAGGATTTGGAGATGGCTTTCCAAGGGCAGTGCCTGAAAGTGCGTTCTTTAGGGATCCCTTAAGATTTGGAGGATGTACACCCTGGACAGGCACTGGAGTGGTATTTGATCATTATTCTTTTTCCCCTGGCATTAACATCCCAAACCAACTAGAATCTTTCCTGTCGCCTCCTTGCAGAGGTGGGTTGGACCTTTTAAAAGATGTGTAGGGACGTGGTTTGGTGGTGGACTTGGCAGTGTTAGGGTTATGGTTGGATTTGATGATCTTAAAAGTCTTTTCCAACCTAAACCATTCTGTGATGCATTTCAGTTCACCGCTCCCTCCTAGATTTCTGTGGATGGCCACTAACTTGCTGCTGGTGCTTTGGTGTGACGTTCAAAACGGACAATAATAAAACCCTCCTTCCACACAGACAATCTGAGATGCACTAATGGTTGGAGGGGCTCAGATGCTGTGCTGATTGGGACCGTAAAAATATTTTTGCGGTTGGCAATGTTTTATAAGGTTGTAAAAACAGTGCACTTAAGATATTGGGCAATATTTGTGCATTGCCTTCAAGCTTTCCTCTGGCAGCTCCAGCATTCCTTAGTTCTACCCATAGTGCACCAATTTTTAGGTTTTTTTTTTCCATCTAGAAGTGAAAGAAGACATTCACAGGGGTGTATTGAAGAGAGGAAAGATTGAGACAGTTGAGAATTCGCTTTTAAAGTGCTTTAGTGACATAATTGTTCATAACATTGTTCTTTGTACAGCATAAGTACTTTAGTATGTATCTCGGATTTGCCATCTGTAACATGCGATGTAAGGTGATCTGTTCCGAACCAGCAAAGCTGATGCTACACTGGGACTCAGACATGAATACTCTTGGTTCCCAGACTTTGATTTCCACAGTCACAGTTATTGTAAAAAAACTTCGCCTTGTGCATCATTTGACCTGCTTAGTTTTCCCCTTCTCTTAAAACCACTCAGTCCAGCAGCTTTTTAAAAGATGCTTCCATTTGATCACAGTGTTGAAAATAGATGAGCTGAATTACATCACTGGGAAGAGTTCCCAAAAAAACCTCTTGGGTTTGCCACTTGAACTCTCAGCAAATAAACTAGTTGGGGGCGGGGAAGCTGTGAGGAAGTGGAAATTCACCAAAAAGTTATTGAAGCTTCTTGTTGCATTTGAAACTTAAATGTCAAAAATCAGCCCCGGAAAGTGTTCACCACTACTTAGCTACCACTGAGCAGAACTGGTTTCCTGTAGGGATGCACATTTTGCTGTGGTGAGATGAACGGTTTGGAACTAAATCTGAAGCCCACTGTTGGTGGGAGGCTCCTGAGCTGTGTTTTTGTTTTAACAAGACCTTTGTGCTTCAAAGGAAAAGATCATCTGTGTTTGCTCTGTGGATTTTTCTGAAGGATACATCTAGAGCTGGGAATTTCCTCTCTTTTCCCAGTGGGTTGCTTTTCTGCCAGGTGTGAAGCAATCAATGTATTCTTCGTCTCCCCACTGTGTCTCACCTTTCTGGATGGCTGTCTTCAGAGGTGTCCTCATTTCACAGTTAGCCAGCTCCTGGGGGAGTGGAGAGAAGAGTATCTGAAGGGTGAGACAGGAATAAGCTGCAAAATTCCTCTTCTCCCACAGTGGGTCTCTGCTTCTCCTTGTTTTTTCACTTTTCCATTTGGCTATTTTTCCCTGAAGGGAATCAAAGGCTTTCACAGGAGAGAAGTTGTATGTTACAGAGTTCTAGATGCAAAGGATGGTCCAAGCTTTGTCTTTTCTAGATTCCTAAGCACGTACCATCCTGCAATGCTCCATTTTGGTAGAGGTACCAGCCTCAAAAAAAAAAAAGAACAAATTGTTCAAAAATGTTCAGAAGTGCTCAAGGGTTCTGGAGCCAGAGGGTCTGTTTTCATAGAAGACTTTGGCAACTAGAAACATATTTTTTGATGTTTTGGCTCCTAAGTCCCTTAGGTTTCTTCAGCTTTGCCTTCTGTCTCCCTTTCCGTGTTGTCATTCTGACAGCTGTGTACATTCAGCATGTCCTAAAGTTTCTCTCCCTGTTTTCAGGCTTTTTAACAGACTTGCATGCCTCTGGGAACTTGTGTGTTGGACATTCCAACAAAGCAGCTTCATAAAATATCCCACAGTTCCAGAAATTCCATGGCACACAGGTGTATAGTGTAGTTAAATAGTGTTCTGGAGATCACTGGTATTCTGTTCCTCTTTGATTTGAGGCTTTTGAGAAGATAAACGAATGTGTGTTTCTTTTTTGTTTTACTAAGTTAATCCTCTCAAGGCTGAATTAATATGAAAAAAGGTACAGTCCCATGAATATCTGGAACTACATTTTTGTGTCACTGGTTTCACAAACTTCTGACAAGACAAAACCAGGATTGTCATAACCCTTCTTCTCTTTGGCTTTAGCTTCTTTCTCATTGTAGAGACACAAGGCACAGTGGGGGGTCTCCACAGCCACTGTCTTGCTGAAGTTCTGGAAGTCCACTCTGTATTTCCCTTCTTTGGTCTTGGACACAATGGGAGCAAAGCGATAACCCCAGAGCACCTCTTCTGGGATGTAGGATGTCCTCACTTGACAGGTAGCGCTGGTGGCTTCTACAGTGCCATCTAAAAACACCACCAATTCAAAATCTTGCTGCAGAATGGTTTCTGCTGCCATGTGGAAGAAGGGGCTGTTCTTATCTATAATATGATAAATAGTTAATGGAGAAATGAAGAAGAGATTCTCATTGCCAGCATCAACTACAAATTCTATGTTGACCTGGTCCAAAATGATTGTTTCTCCTTCTGGGGTGATGGTGGTCTTCAGCAGCTTTCCGTAGATGTGACTCCCAATCAGCAGACTCTTCCTGAGGTTTGCCACCCGAATGAGGAGGCAGAGCTTCCCACCACGTTTGCTGATGACAGCATTCTTGCTGAAGGTGATGGTCTTAGCCCGGTTTTTGGACCTCGAGATCTTGGCCAAGATGGCACCGCACATAAAAGAATTGATGATTACCCCCAGGATAGACTGGAAGATGAGCAGGAAGATGGCAGTGGCACATTGTTCTGTCACGCATCTGAAGCCATAGCCGATGGTGACCTGGGTCTCCAAGGAGAACAAGAAAGCTGAAGTCAGGCCATTGATATTCTCAACACAGGGGGTGTGATTTATGGAAGGACTGAATTCCGGAAGATCTTTGTGTACGTATGCCACAAAGTACCAGAGGAGACCGAATAGAAACCAGCTGCCTAAGAATGCTGAGATGAAGATAGTCATTTTGTATCTCCATTTGAGATCCAGGATAGTTGTCCATATATCGATCAAAAAGACAAACCTTGCCTTTGCTACATTGCCAAACTCTATGTTACACCTTCCATCCTTAGAGACGAGTCTTGCCCTTCGCCGGCTGCGTTCTCTGATGTGGCTGGTAAAGCGCTTCCGGAGGTAGTTGAACATTCCCTCTGCTGATAGTGTTCTGGAGAGGAAGAAATCATAAACATTACGGGTAGCGCAGGTTTCCTTTATACCTGCAGGCGGGAAGTAAATTCTGACAAAGTCTCAAGACACTTGTTTAGGAAAAGTTCTATAATTTGCATATTTTCCTTCAGCTGGTGGGGAAAAGTTCCAGTAAGTAGATGAGGAAACTAACAGATTCTTGCCTAAGGAGCATTCCAACAACAAAAAAATAAAATCGTTTTGGCTTAGTAAATGTTGAGTCAGTCACCTGTTAATATTGCACCTCGCTCAGCTGAATAAGTGGGGACATGTAGAAGCAGGTAACTTATATCTTGGGAAAACTGGTGGGGAGTGGCTGGATTTTGACGTCTTTCTGCCTTTTAGAAGGTGAAGTGGGGCCTGTCTGTGCCAGTGTGTGTGCACGTGTGTCCATCGGCATTCGGAGACCCTGGATGCGATGTGGATAGCGAATTTAGGAAGAAATAAGAGTAGATGCAAGGGCACAGTGAAGCCAGATATGCAGTTATTCTTAGCATACAGATTGGGTTTGAGAGTGTGAATTTCAGACTCTGGCATCACAAAAGCATCTCAAACAGGGCTTTTAGGCGAGAATAAAAGATTAAATTTCAGCAGCAGGAGAATTGGATGATTACTCACCACAAAGGTAATGCTAAGATTCTGAAATCCCTTATTTAAGCAACATATAGCTCTGTGTCCCTGCTAATTTTGTCCTTTTTGTTGTAATGTAGCTTTTCACTGTTTTAAACTTTTGCTGGTGAATTTATTGGGTACAAATGTAGCTGACAAAGGTTAAACTTTAAGCAAGTATCCAAGGAAGGAGGGAGTGAGGTCACTTTCTAAACAATCCTCCAGTTTTATTTTCCTGACGCACTTTGAATATGTTCATGTCAACGCATATTATGAGCAAAAATAAAACAGTCCTGTGCAACACACTGTTCAAAGAAGATTTCCAGTATTTTTAACATCCCTATTGTGCAAAAGCACTCAGTTGGAGCTGTCATGGGCATTCATTTTATCCTTTTGGGCAGCAATGACTGTCATCACCAGAACAGGGTGTGAAATGCCAGGGTGCTGTCCATCGTAAGCTGCGTGTGCGTACCTTTGGCATAGGTGAGCCGCAGCAGATGTGCTCCCGATCCTACTCGATAGATGTGAAAGGGAGAAAGCTGAAGAAATATTCTGGTTTCTAATCTACCCATCTTCTCGTGCTAGGTGTTGTGCTAAATTGCTCCTGCAATTCTGGTAGATCTGATTCAGGCTTCACTGAAACTTCTGTGAATTTGACCAAGGATCTGGACATCCAGTTCAGCAGATAAGAATCACAGAAGAGATGAGAGCAAGCTAATCAGCATGGTCATCAGACTGGAACCTTGAAAACAGATCCCCAACCTAACCATTCTTTTCCTGCCTCTTTAAATCTTACATGCCCTCTTCAGAGGCTGTTTTACAAGCCCTGCTTAAGCTACCCCCAAGTAGATCAAAGAGGGGAAGAATTACACCCTTCTTCAGGCAGGATGACAAAGGAATCCTCCTTCAACAAATCTTTCTTGCTCCCACACACAACTGCAGTGTAGCAGGAGAACAATTCCCTCCTGTATAGGCAAGCGGTGAGTGTATCACAGACTGTCTAGAGGAGATTATATAAAGCGAGTTATATAATACAGCACTTCAAGTCCTTTCCGTTTAAATCAGCGAAGGTAACCCAGCTACGTCTTAGCTAATATTTACCAGGATATGTTTCCTGTTGGGCCCACACGAACACGGTATTGCTGTCTGTCTTGCATGTGAAATTCTGTGTTGCAGGAGTCAGCAAAGTTGCTGCTGTCCCCAGGCGTAATGTATTTCCAGAAGGCACACTGCCTGTATTCCTCAATAATGGGTCACTCACTGATAAAAGCACTCAATGAATAAAGATGATGTGTCAAGGTTAGCTCTGAAAACAAGGAGTTTCCACTTCCAGTCTCGTGTTTCACAGTGATCACTAGAGTAAGCAAAACTTACATTTTCATTCTCAAATTCCTGATCTTTCCTAACTGATCTCTCCCTCCACCCAGAATATTTGCTAAAAGCCCCGAAGGTTAGCTGCTAATGGATGCCTTTTTACCTCCTCCTTTCTCTGCGTTCCTGCAAGTGGGTAACGACCATCACTGCGGCTCCTGATTGCTCCCTACCCGCTGGAGTTCCGCTGCTCACTCACAAACGTGATTGAGTGCTTCTCTTTGCTCTTACTTGCTTTCTGTTGGTTTGTTTGGAAAAATTTTGGCTGTGGGGGATAATGACCAGGAGCTTTAATTGTTCTTTGGGTAAGTCCTTTGCGCAAGGCTGTGTGCGGAGCTCGTTAATCCAGGGAAAGGGCTTTAATCTCAGCCACGCGCAGCACTGGAGATCAGCCACTGAGGGAAGGGGAAGGTGTTTAACCTTTGATGAGGGCTTGACAAGAATCAAGCCCTGTCACCTGCTATTTCACCGAAGTTCTGATATCCAAGGCTTCACAGGTATTTCTGCCCTCGCTGCAATGGATGTACGAGCAAAGTTGGCAGAACCGAATCATTAGGGCGAGACAGCATAAATGAAAAGCAGCCCACTGAACCCACGGCTTTTGTTAGAAATACATCTTTGTTAGGGATTCAGGTGAAGTTCTAAGAAGCTTAGGTAGAAGAAAGGGGGATACAGAGTTAGAGGATTATTTTTTTCAGTCCTGTTCAGATCTTTTCAAAACTCAGATCTTCTTTCAGTTTTTTCTGTGTTTTCTTTTGTTGAACTTTCTCTGAACAAAATATGTGAAATATCCAGTTCCTAATACCTTATAAAATCCTTTTTTATTAGAAAAGCAAACTATAACACTTAGTCTCATGGTGTATTATCTGCTGGCTGCTTTGCTACCGAGACCTTTGGAGAGTATAGCTCATGTGCCCTTCACTAGCTGCCCTGGGTAGAGCAGGAACGTGCCTGTTGTGATGGGGTGACAGCTGCAGCATCCTGTCTTACTGCTTATATCAAAATCAGATTGGAATCAAGGGCTGCCAAAGAGAGCTAGCCCCCTCTATTGAATAAATTATAAGCATAGCAAGAATACGAGCTCGCCTAAAGCAGGCAGTTAGCCCTACGGGTATGTCTAAAAAGAATCTGATTTATGCCATCCTCCATGCCCACCTTCTGATGGACACATTAACAAAGGGACCAGACCTGCTGGTACTGGCAAGCTGACAGAGGCAAGCTTTCTTCTTGAACCTGGTGATGTTGTCATTAAATCCTTATTCCTGATAGCAAATCTGAGCACTGAACGCGGGGGCTATGCCTCCCAAGTGCTGACTGAAGTGCCAGTTCCATGTGGGAAATATCCTTCAATCTGTCTCAGCGTGCTCATCTGGGAATCTTGTCGCGTCTCTGGTCCAAGTGACTATAATTTTGCCAGCCCAAACTCCAAATGGAATTTCTAATGGTACAAGAATGGATCTCGTCCCCTGCCTTGCCCCCTCTCCTGCGGAGCAGAGTTGCTGTAAGGTGTTAAAGCACTGCCCTTTTCCATCGCAGTGATGGCCACTCTTCAGCAGGGGAGGCAAAGCGGTACCTGCCGACCTCTGGGTTGTGCATCAATTTGAATTCCACTCTAAATACGGTTATATTTCATCTCAGATTTGCGGTAAACACACGTAAACTAATTCCAGGAATGGACTGTATCTCCCATAGCACCTTCTGCTGTGACAATTCCCATGCAGCAGATGAGCCATTCACCTTCAGGGTGCATTGGGAGATACGCGTTCATGCTGGGTATCTTGCCTCTGGAGAACAGAGAACTGGGAGCTAAGCTGCCTTTACTATACAGCAGGATTTCCCAACAGAACTATTTCTATTTTCAGACAATTTGGTTTCCACTGAATATATTAAATTTTCAATAGAAAGTAGCTCACATGGAGAAATTATTTCTCAAGAAAATTGTCTTTGGTCAAAAAAGCCTCAAAATAATTCTCATTGCATTGGACTTGTGTGTGATGTGTTGTGGCTGCAAGAGAAAAAAAAAAAAAAAACAGGGATTTAACTCCTGTTATACTAGTTTTGTATTCTACTTTAAGAGAATTAATTTTGATTTACTGAGAAGTCTTGAAAATAAAATAATTTTGCTTTTTGTTGAAGCTTTCTAAAGGAGAAAGGCAGGATTTGTCTGGTTACTTTCTATTGCCAGAAGAAGGCATTGCACTCTAAACGTGCGAGAAGGGCAGAGTGTACTAAGTTCTCACCTGTATGACCGAGAGCAGAAGCTGTCTGTGCCAAAGAACTACGTTGCAGTCAGATGTGGGCTGGGGAGGCAATACTGCATAAACACCGACCATAAAAGTCCCAGGGAAAATGGCCAGAGTCATGTGAGCCAGTTCTGCACGGTCTCTCATTTTGTTGTTCTTTGCTGAAGTATTTAAGGGGTTGAATCATTAACTCACTTTTTTTTTTTCCCCTACAGATTGGCAATGTCAAGTCGCAGTCACCAGCGCGGTGTGGCGAAAGGGCTTTCTGCAGGAGCCCTAAGGCTGAGAGGCAGCTGACTCGGGCATCGGCCACGCAGCTCGAAGAAAGCCACTCCCGGAGGCAAAACCACCCGTGAACACTGACAGTCCTGACCCTGCTGCGGCGTCTGATCTCAAAGTATCTCAGTGCTCAGCATTACTTTGTCATATAAAAGCTTCCGTTCATTTCTTTCCAAAGTGTCGGTACATTTAAACTGATGGCGGCTTCATACCCCCCCAAAATGACCCAGCTCAGGCATGGGGAGGGTTGCTGACAGAGAACATTGAGCACTGTTGCAGCAGGTTTCAGTGTGGTTGGAAGAAGGTTCTTGCTTACTCAGCGCACAAGAAAAGCATGCAGTTGCTCTCTCTGCGCTCTGTGCAGTGCTAGAGGAACAAAAGCAAGAGAGCAAATGTTGCTGTGATATCAAGTCTTCTCCCAGCAGTTCACATCACAGGGAATTGCCAATTCCACCTCCAGAGGAGGGATGCAGTAAAAGAATACCCGAAACAGACTATAACAGCCGTGCTAGCCCTGCTGTGTCAGCCTTGAGACAGGATTTGATTTACTACTTCTCGGGTCCATAGTACTCCCTCTGTGTGATGCTGAGGAAAATGAGGGAAAGGCAGATGAGCACCTAACCCGGATGAGAGGGCAGCAGGAAGAGTTCTTTTGAATTCTGCCACTGTGGTTTTATGATATAGACTGTATACAGCTCGTTGGTGCTCTGCCCTGATGCTTGTAGCTCGTGGCATGAATTGCACGGTGCAGGAGCATTGCTCTGCTGCAATTTTCACCTGCTTGTAGCACCAGGGTAAACAGTGCAGTGAGGGGTTATCCTAGTCAGCACTTGGGGAACATTTTCATGTAGTGTTAACAGCGCTGTCCCACTGCAGTCCCTACCTTCAGCGAGGCTGTAATTTCCCAGGCTTTTGTTGGTTATCAAGGTGACTTTGACTTCTAAACTGGCAAAAACCCACTGTGCTCTGCTGGTTTGTTGCCAACAAGCCAACCACAGCAGTGTGGGTAGGACTATCGCATCGGTCTCGATAAGACAGATTTGAATCCCTGCTTTGCCAGGTTCCCACTGGGAACCCCAGCCCTGAGTGTTTCTCAGATAGGGTTGTAAGAGAAAAGAACTGGAGATGTACCAGATGATATGATAGATGGTAGCTGAGCTCTGCAGCAGCCTGCAGCTTCACCTGAAGTGGTTCAGGATGTGAACAGGAGACAGACTCATCGGTCTGGAAAAGGCAGATGTTGAGCTGTAGCCCTCACTCTGTGATCTCAGCCTGTTTCCATTGCTTTCCAACTCCTGTTCCCTGTCTGCGATGGAAATAGGAATAATTCCACTATTTACATGCGACTGTGAGGCTATTTTAATGTTGATAATGGTTTTTCGTGATGTAGAGTATTATTTTATTACAAAGCAACTTTTGAACTGCCCTGTTAGAGCAGCATGTTACTTCAGTAGTAACTGAAATGATCTCTGAACAGAGCTGCCACTTATAAAATATTCCAAGATCTTTCAGGAGCGATGGTATGTTATAAATAGAAACCATTGCTATTTTTTTTTCTCTCTATAGAAGGCAGTTCTTTCATACTTTATTGCCCTCTTAAGGTAAACAGAGAACAAAGTGAGGAAGGCTTCCTCTCGGGATGAAGGCGTGTGTAGCTCTCTCCTAGGCTAGTTTATAGCACTGAGCTGTGGGTAAAGTAGTTTTCCACCTGTGCATGTCTCGGTTGCCAGAGATTAAAGGCATGTGACATTGCAGGGTAAGTTCTGTACTGCCTATGACTTAGCACTTCTCATTCCCCTTCCTTTCATAACCTGTACTCATCAGTTAATCCCACATATATAGGTTATAGAGGTCTTTTTCTACTCTTAGTTCTTTTGCTACTTTTCTATTTGCTGGAAGGTAGACCGGCACTTGCTTGCTGATGCCGTGCGTTTAATCAGCTGAGGTTCAACAAGAAGAGTATCAGACACCGGTGGTTGGGAGATTTCATCCTATAGTGTCTGATCACAACTGCTGGCAGCACTGCAGACTTTGATTGACAGATTTTCTCCTACCTCTGGTTCCTGAAGCTTGGTTTCTGTGGTGTTCAACCAAGCAGTCTAATACATCTTGTCCCATTACAGTCTCGTCTCAACAGTTTCCTTCCCTCTGCTCTCCTCGGCTGCTGCATCGTGATGTGGGTAACAGCCAGCATTCCAGTGCCTTTTGCAGGGATGTGCAGCAGAGCCTGCAGCCCCTGCCATGGCTTCTAGAGTCAGTTTGTGGTTCCAAGACCTGGGTTGTGAAAAAAGCCCAATTCCAGCGATTTCCAGCTGAAGCCAGAGGTATTAAAGGCATTTGGTGCTCTTTCTTACAAGGTCTGACGAAGCAAATTTTGTCTGTCTGAATTAGTCTGCTTGCGCCTGGTAGGTTGGTTAAAATGTTCCTGGGATTTATCACAGCTGAATGCCATGAAAGCTAAACACATTTCAGGAGCAAATCTTCAGGATCAAATCTCAGCAGGCAGCTATTTGCCTAATGTCCTACTTTTTCCACATCTCCCGCAGAAAGCAAATAGCTCTTAGTTACATGAGTACCTGAGCATTCCCTGAAATACTGAAACTCAAAATTGCCCCTTTTAAGGGTAATTTCTGCTTTCAGGGGCATGCGCAGTGCCCTTTCAAGGTACTGGGGAACACCAGCTGCAAATGGAAAGCCAGGAACAGAGTCTGCTATCACTGGTGTATGCAGTATTTCACCAGCAGAGCTTTTTTATTCAATCCTTCAGTTACTTTTGTGTTCCTAATTATTTATATAAGTGTAATTGACTTGCAAGACATTCTTGGCTTTGAGTGTGCACCGAGTGAATTATTGACCCATCACATGGGCCACTGATGTGAAGAGATGTATGAACAAACTGGGTGCAAAATAGCTACTTTGCATTCTTAATAGCAAATGTAAGCCATTAATAACTTTGCTGCTTGATGCACTCAGAGCCTGCACAATTTTAGCATGACATGCATATGGCTGAGTTCATCCTCAGTGTAATTTGAAATTCATTGGGCATGGCCTTCATCTCCTTCTGCTACTTCAAAATCTCTCCTGCGCTGAGATGTGATATGCTAATTCCAGAGTTTATGGCTGACTTGAGATGTTACATTTGAAAAATCAAATCCAATTAAATCAACTTATTACCAAGGTCAGAGACCAGTATTCAGCACATTCTGTTCCTCGCTATTTTGCAGCAAAGAGTAAACTTAGTGAGCAGATTGTGTCTCGACCCATCAACTAATCTGCCCTAATAAGAAGGTTTGGGGCTGCAGGACCTAGGAAGCAGAGCTGAGTGGTTAAGCATTCCCCAGAGTCCAAATATCTGGGCTCAGTTCCTGCCTTTTTGCCTTTTTTTTTTTTGTGTGTGTACTACGGGACAAGTGTTCTCCCTTTTGTGTCTGTTTCCCCACCTACTCATAAGATGGAAGTGAAGCCAGGGTGTTGTATGGATAAACTCAGTGATCACAAAAAGCTTTGAGACCTCGTGAATGTGCTGCTGTGGACGGGCAACACAGCTTCAGCTTACTGCAGTCAGGATGTTAACGGAGCTCAGATTTTGGGAGAATAGACATGAGAGCTGCCCAATTGCTATGCTGGCAGAAACTTGTTCATTATCTAAGAAGAAGAAAAGCTTCTGCGTGCATGATATCTTAATATTAGCATGTAATGCATTTCCTGCAGGAGGTCCTTATGTTCCAGACAAAAACAGAAAAGTGAGAAGAATGTTGCGTTCTTAGATACCCAAATAGCCTACTGTCTCATTCCCAGTGGAAAATAGAGTTGAGCCTGCACAGGCATCTTGCATCTTTCCCATTCATTTAGGAGCTTAAGTCTTGCTGGAATTATTTTCTATGGCATCAATTCATTCCACCAACCTGGGGGAACTTGCTGAAGTGCCACGTTAGTAGCTCAGGTGTCTCGGAGTGCCTCTCAGATGTCAGAAATGGGTGTCTCAAGGTGAATTGCTTCCATCCAATTACTCCTCTCGAAATTACCTGTATCTTCAGCTACACAGGCAGCTCTAGGTACCAAGACTCCCATTTTGAGAGAGGTTTCTGCTTCTGTGAGGTGCCCGATTTGAACCTTGGACTGAATTACTCCACAAAGTACCTCCGATATTAAAAAGCTTTTAAAAATCTTGTATCGGTTGCTCTAGTTCATGCAGAATTCAATTATGTAGCAGACCTCGGGATGTGATTTGAGATTTCCAGAGTCCTAGAGAAGCAGCGTAAACTCCCTGAAGGATTTACTGTCACTTCACTTTACCCCTCAAAATGTTCGAAGAGACCAGGCAGGTAATTTCAGAGAGAGACACTGGAGTTAGTGTACATGAGGACTGGGGGGGCTGTTCTTCATGACATCTCATCTCACCTGCCTACCACCAGGTTGTGTGAGCAATCAAGGTGACAAGATTAGCCCTTACCTCCAAATTTTAGATGAATAAAGGAAGTGAGATTAACTGCCTTGTTTTATCTCTTGATATTAGCAAACACTCACGGACAGGGTGGCCTTTCAGATCCCAGTAGCTGCATCTATGGTGCAAGTGGCACTTGTATAACTGCTTGTTTTCCTCTTTGGGACAGAAATTCCTAGGGCTCCAAACAACATCTTGCTGTTTGTTGCCTGTTCCACGGCTGATCTGTGCACATTTCTCCCTACAGCACAGAATGTCATTGAGAGGCTTGATTAAAGTATAAGCCAACTTAAATTATTTTGCATTTTTCATGGAATACTGCAGAGAAAGCATGTTCACATGTCAAAGCCCTGCGTTATGAAATCAAGAAATGAACAAAACCAGCTTACCTCTGTGAGCACTCAGGATGGAATGTGCAAACGCATCAGCCACCCACCGCCTGAAGGTGGTCCAGGGTACCTGTTCCGTAGAAAAGACTCGTGAAGACAGGGTGGGCTAACAAAAAACTCTGAATCTTGACTATAAAGCTCCTTCTCCAGTGTGCAGGCTGGACTATAGTGCTGCTGAGGGAGTAGACAACTGGCAGTTCTGTAGCACTTCACTTGGAAGGTAAAGCTACATTCCTGTGCAAACTCTCCTCGTTCCCACTCTAATTGAGACTTGAGGATGCACCATCGTTACGGGGTGTTAAGGTGAGCTGCTGATTACAGCTGAAATGGCAGAGTAGCTTTCAGGTGCAGGATGCTCTGAACTTTCACCATGACCACCCTCCTTCCAGAACCACCCAGTTACCCCAGAATCTCACGGCTTACCAGCTATAGGGCTGGGTCCACAGAACGTCTGCCAAGAAACGTGAATTCCCAGGGCTGCTCTCTGTTACATTTCTCCTGAAACAGTGAAGGACAAACAATCTGTACAGAGCTGGAAACCAGCAAGAAACTCAGTGGGGGAAAAAGAAATGAGGCATGAGAGCGTCTTTCCACCACCTGTCTCACCACCTCCCAGCCCCCCGTCTCCTTCCCACCCGAATACAAATCCACGATTAAGACTTAGTGCCCTTTGCCCTCATCCTTCCCCATGCCACACATTGCTCCTACTAAATAGGGCTGTGTTTCCGAGTCCTCACACGCTCCCCCCAGCTGCTTGCTCTCTCTTCAACCTGAGAGCCCAGCCCAAGAGTCCGATGCCCTCTGCTCATCTATCTGAAGTACACCCCTCCTCACCCGCCTTGTTCAGCTCCCCTCTCAGTGAGGAGCACAGCAAAGCAGGGGCAGGATCTGGCAGCAAATTACATCTAATCAGATGGACTGGCATGTGCCGAGGCTCTTATGCAAAGGTGTCTATAAGACCGCATAGAAAGAGAGTGTGCTTGCTGCTGCTGACACTGCCCGGCACGAGCCGAGGGTTTTGGTAATGCACGGACCACTGCGCAGAAGCCTCTGGTGTGATTAGGTGTTAGCCAAAAGGGTCAGTCCCTGGGCACTGGTGTATCTGCAGGAAAGCTGAGCTGGTCAGCCACTGTGCTATGTACGTGTAACGCTAGGTAGCGGTTAGCTGGTGACCAAAACTCTCTTACGCTACACCTTACTGGGCTTTTTAAACAGAATTTAAGAAAAGGGTGGCAGTTACTAGATAAGCACCTATGTAAAAAGGCTGTGGTATAGGAAACAGAGGCAATCAGTACAGAAGGGGCACCTGTTACTGCCTGATAATTCAAACCATTAGTTTGTTGTTTTCATAATTTGATTCCGGAATGGAGATTTTCCTCCTCTTGTGCAGTGAAGTTGCATCATGCAGAAAATTGGTTTGTTTAAGTAAGAACTCTTATGGTGTCTTCCATCAAATGTTCTCAGAGAACATTACTAATAATTCATTAAGTTCATTCACTGTCAGCTGGAACACTTTTAATTACCATTTTCTGACAAGTCAGCCCTGCAGTCGTATACCCTGATTTTTAAATTTATTACTAACACATATGCAGATTTTCCTTTTTTCCCTGCTGATGTTTATATGGGTTGAGAAAAGCAATGTGACTGAGATTAAGGAAGTGAACCATGCACTACATGTTGTCACACCCAAAAGAGAAGATAATATAGGGGTGGTTACTTCTTTTAACAGTAGTTTTGAGAAACTCTTAACTGTAGCCTCTGAGCATCTGAATGTAGGGAACTTCTTAGGTACAGGTTACTGCTGTGTGACTGAAACACGCTGAACGGAAGGTGTAGCTGTGAAAATCATTAGCTGCTGCTTGTTAACTGCCTGGGTACACACGCTTTGGGTAACGGAGGTGAAGACAGGCTGGCTGGTACTCGTGCAGGGTTAAAACGAGAGCTGGCAGCTACCACACAACAGCTTGTATGCTGTGAACCTGTCTCAGCTTATCCCACCCCAGTTTGCTTGCACAGCCGTAGTGTAAGGCACTTCCAGCTCCATGCCACTGTCGGAAATACCACCCAGCACCCCCGGAGTGATGCCTGAACTGCCATCCTCTGCCTTCTGGGTCTGCACGTGCAGACATTTCCTTTGGCAATGTTCTCCGAAGCCTCAATAGCCTGTTTTATGGGAGCAGAAACCAAAGCAGAGAGCTATCAAGAGGGTTGGCCAAGGAAAAGTAAGAGTAGAATCCAAACATCCTGTACCGCAAACAAAGGGCGCTCCAGTTCCCTTGCTGTAGTCATTAGGTGGCAATTTAGTGCAAGGAAGCAGAAGGGACAGTGTATCTGGAAATATCATGGATTTTTCATCAGCTACCAAGAAAACAGGATGGCACTGAGCCTCTTACCTTGTGTCTTAAGCAGTAAAAGGGACTGCAGAAGGGAGATGGAAGAAAAAGCTGCCCGGCTTTGTGTCCCCTAGATCATGCAATTTCCCCAGTACTTTGGTCCAACAGCTTCTATATCAAAGGAAGAGAGCCCAAGGCCCTTTTTGGCTTTTATGTGTGGCCGTGTCAGCTGAGATTGGTTGCCAGCTCATCTATATGCAATGGCTCATTAACATTGTGCCTCGGTTCATATATTGTACGTGAAAGGCAGAGGAATGGCTGCTGGATGGATAAAAACCACAGCAGAAGTGTCGAGCTGCCAAAGTGAGGGAAAACAGTGAAATATTACCTGGAGAAGCTGATGTTACTGTCACCAGCATCTGACTCTTGCCCCATCACACCAGTACAAGCCCAACAGAAGTGTCTTGTCTGCTTGTGAGGATCAGGCCTTTTCTTTGCACGGACAGTGTGGTCTTGGAAAGAACCAGATGCCTCTTGATCCCTCTTTTATTCTGCAGAACTCTTTGCAGTTTGATTTATTTGGTCTGTGCTATATTAGACCTGTGTGCCCTTGCCCAAATTCCTGCTCAGACTTTCCTTCCCGGATCAGAGCTGAAACCCAGAGTCCATCTGAACTCTTCACAGAGAGCTGCAGGAGTTCCCTCATCGCTGTGAAGTTGCTGTTAATCTCTCTGCATTGCTGTCTTCCCAGAGCTGAAGGAAATGTGCATCTCTTGTGCTTATCAATCCTTTGGTAAGGGAGCCTTTGCATATCCTGTTGATAAGGGATTGAGTGATGTAAGCCTGGAATCATCCCCCTTACCTATAGGCACATAAAGTTAGATGTCTAATCAAACTAATTCTTCTGGTTTCCTCTGGACTCTGGAAGGCATTTCTTCTGGCTCTGACAGGCATCTAAGAATGCATTGCCTGGAAGAAGTTCCCATCCTTCTCCATCAGCAGAGAGAGGACTAGGATGGCTGGAGCAGCTTCTAGCCTGATCTTTTGGACCCTGCTGTAAATACACGAGTTCTACCCTCAACGTTAAAATCCCCAGGCTGGAACCTCCCCTTCCCTTGGCCAGACAGCAAGAAGAATCCAGCGCTTCTAGCCACCTACCAGGGACAGGTGGAGGACATCCTGCAGGCAGGATCATCTGCGTTTTAAAGGAGCCTGGGAACAGGATTTGTATGTTTAAAAAAGGTTCTTTAGCACTTGGGCAGAGCCAGATCTGCTCACACAGTTGAAATGAACAGGAGCGGTGACGCAAGCGTTTGCCTCAGAGTGCTCTGAAGACAAAAAGCATTGATATAGGGAATTAAGCTCTGTTATTAGCCATCCCATTCTTTTAATATCTCAGTCATTAGTAATAAAGTTGATAATAGTCAAGTAGCACTTTTAATCTACAAAGCATGTTAAACCATTTGTTACAGCCCTTGACATCCCTGTAGGCAGGTATGCTGTTAGTGACACCAACACATACAGGCTTTTATAGCACCCGGAACTTGACCACGGAATTGCTCCAGAAATTTTTCCAGGAGCTAATTTGATGTGGTATACTCTGAAATAATCTGGTTGTTTTTATACTGTGCCTAGTACGTGGAGGAATCCTTTCCTTTTCACCTATTGGCAGTTCATGATGGCACAAATTAATTTGGCATCACACAACATCCAGCAGATTGTTTAACATCATTTTTTAAAGCAGCAAGCTAGTTCTCCTGCCATGAAACTCAATGGGATTTTTTCCCACTAGCTTCAAAGAGCATAGTTGAGCCCTTAAAGGGATTTACTTCTGTTAAATATTATCCTCAAAACTGAGAAATTAAAAGCAAATGAGCTTTCTTCCTTTTTCCTCTAAGACATGTCAAAAGAATATTATAAAAAAGAATAGCTTTCCACAGCTTTCCAAAACTCCCCAAGTGAATTTCAATTGCAGGTTTTTAGGAAAGACTGTAATTAACAACTTTATTCAGTCTGAAGCCAGAAAATTCTTTCTATATTTGGCATGGAAAAAGCAGAGCAGGAGGAGGGGAGTAGATGACCTAGATTTTCACAAGTGACAAATGACTCCTAGGTGCTCTGAGACCCTTTACATGGCAGAGATTCCCACAAAGTGCCCTTCAAGGTGACTTACCTTTATTGTCTCTCACGTTGGACGTTCAAAATCACCCAAGACACTCTTGGAAATCTAGACTATTGTGCTTGTTAAACTGATTATTTTATTCCCCTGGGGTAATATTTCCAAAAATGCATCCATAAACAACCAACTACATCCCATTTTCCGAAGTGACGTTGGTATGCCAGCAGCTCTCCTAATTCACAACATTCTCCCCTTTTCTGAGCTCACTTTGTTGCTTTTCTGGAAATGTATGCTTTGAGAGCATCTTGCATAGAGAAGAAATGGGGAAAAGCAAGGTGTGACTGAGATAACATTTTCAGAATGTCCCTTGCTATACTTGACATTTTTTCCTTGTTATTCAGTGTTCTGTTTTTCACGGTAAAATCAACATTTTCTATAAAAAGCAAGTCCTCTATGAAAAGCCTGTTTGCCTAATAGCTGTCTTTCTGTATAAATGCTGATAATCTCTGTTTTGTCAAAGGAAGAAAGATTTAATGCCTTTATCTTCTGGAATGATTATTTATAGAAGAGGAGGTCTCCCTAAGATGTAGTCAAAGATACACATTTTAAGTGTCGTGGGCAAGTCAGTACCGCAGGCAGTTGTTTATTCATTAACCTCAGTGTAGCTCGCCTGGCAGCCTCCCAGTACTTATTTACTTTGCGCTTACCATGGGGAGGAATTTGAAATCTGTTGCAATTTTATTGAGTCCCAGGAGAGATGATTCTGTCTCATTGTGTATGAGCAAAATGCTGAGCGTGTTCTAGGTAGTAGCATACACTGAATATTCACTCTGCTGTATGTGCAGTTGTAATTCATTCCCAAAACTTTATTTTCTGTGAATGAGAACTGTTATAGATGAGAGAGAAATATGAGAACTGGGTTTTTGCTCCTTTTAGCAAGGAGTGTCACCAACAACACCCCTCCTTAAATAAATAGCCATGCGTGCCAGCATGCAGATGGGCTTGAGGAAAGTGTAAATCTCCAGGACAGCGAGTGTCTGAAATGGAAGAACAGCGCAACACATGAAGTTGATTATATCCCTCGTCCCTTCTAGCGCCTTCAAGCAATGCTACTAATGAAAGTAAAAGGTTCCTAATCACTTCAGCCTGCCTTATTCTTAGCAGGTAGCTGAAGCCCTGGGCCTCCTCTGCTAACTGTAATGACAAAATTTAAATGCATAGGCTATTTAAATTCAAGCTGTAGTGCTGGCTTGGCAATGCATGTGGAAATCCAGAAAGGCAGAGACCTAGGTTATTTAACTCCTTGAAGTCACAGTCAGCAGCTGAACAGTAAGAGAGGCTCATTTGCAGCCAGTGTTATCTGCCCTCTTCTTTACAGAGCAGTGCATGTGGGCTTGGGAGGAGGAAAACTGTACCTGGGGCTTGATAGCGTGAGAGAGAAACTTGGCTAGTCACTGATGGGTTGTTTGGTGTCTTTTAGATGTGTTCACACACTTAATTTTTCTGTGACTTTTCCGAAAGCACAGGGAATGGGTGACCAGAACTCAGCACTGTGGTTAAGCTGTGATGCTACAACAGCACAGCTGCATTAAAGACTTCCTGGAACAAAGAATCCCTCCCAGTCCCCTGGCAAGCCCGCGAGGTACACCACCTCTGCTGATAATGCCTCGTGGGGAAAGGGGGTTTATGCAACTGTTCACGGAGGAAATTATGCCAGCTTCTCAGTGGCAGGAGGAAAGCTCATTACTTGTAATTCAGCTGCTTGGCAGAGGAGGTTAGTGCCAGAGAAATCCTCACTTCCCCTGCAAATGTAGGGCATGGGTGCGCTGCAACAAAGGCGCTTCTTTCCTTCCTGGCTGGAGCCAGCCGGAGCTGAGCACAAGGCTGAGAGCTGCTGGGGGCCAGCCTGCCAGCACAGGGGAGCACCCGGAGCAGGGCAGCCCGGCAGCTCCCAGCCCCTCCCGGCAGCCCTTAGGGGGGACAGGCTGTGTAATCGCCCCTGCAGAATACAGCGAGGGATGTTAAGTCATGAGTCACTTCCCTTTTTCTAGTCACCGAGTTCTCCATTTAAAAAGTTAAGCATGCAGAGGCAAAGATAAGGCTTGTATTGAGAGGAAGCGCTGTATCCTTACACTGGCAGCTGCGTCCTCGTCACCTTGCCCCTTCTGCACTCCTAAACAGAGCCGCCTGCGATGAAAACGTGTGTGTGATGCTGCAAACCTAGTGGTGGCTCTGAACACTGACAGTGGCATCTGACTTGAGGGTCTCTGGCATCTTTTATTCTTGCTGAAGCTAGGAAAATAGAAGTTTAAAACACTCTATGTAGGAAAGTATATGAAGTCACTGAACAACCAGTTTCACCAGTTAACAGCTGTTGAAGTTTTGTTTCTAAATCGGGCTTGACTAGTAGCATCGGGCTTCTGCATTAGACATTAGAGCGCTCATCCCTCTGTTATATATCATGGTTTTAAAAGTGGTGCTAGCTGCAGCTCAGTGACAGCGCTTATTAATTTGGTAGAAGAAGGAGCACAGATGTCTCAGGTACGCACTGTGCTCTAACAAGGTTTAAGCTGCAATTGATCAAATGGTATCAAACTTTACAATGGGATCACACTTTGTTGCATCCTCTGCACGTTTCCTCTCTCATTGTTTTCCACTACCTGTGCTCCTGTAAGCTCTAAAAAGGTATTTATGGACATCTATGTTGTTCTCAAGGGCATGAGATGTTTCTGAAATGCCGATCCCGAGGTGTTGTCCCTGCATCAACCATTGAGAGCCCCGGAGGCCATCAGATCCCGGTTAGCTGTGAGCACAGATGTGTCCAGCCGAAGGCTTTCTCTGGAGCATGTGATATCCTGCTTGCCTGAGCAAACCTGATCGCTTGATAGCCCACGCTGCACAGCCAGGCGTACCTGCACGGGGACTGGCTCCTCTCTGCCAGAAAGCTGCTATGTGAACAGGAGTAAGCAGATTAGGGTAGATCGTGTACACTTGCAGTTGCTTTTCTAGGGCTGTGTTAAATATTACCAGCAAAACTCAATTTCTGAAGAATAGAATATGAACTTTAGTTCTGGAGAACAGAGAACAGGGTTCTGGAGAACCAAATATGAATTTTAGGTAGGTTGTCTGTGCCTCAGTTTGTCCACCCTTTGTACTTTGCAGATGAAGAAAAGAAGACTTCGATATAGTTACAACCCTGCATTATTCCCTGCACGAGTGACCATCCCTTGAACTGCCATTCTTCGAGGTCCCTTGACAGTCCAGCGAGTTGATCTTGCTGCTCCTCAGAAGCTCCCAAATTTTACCATGTCTCTGGTGTCCTCTGAGCGGTGGCTGTGTCCCCCCTGGGATGTATCTCTAAGGTTACTTTTTGGGATAACTGACCACTTTAGCCTTCTCTTTCTTCCAGCTTCAGGAATTCACCCCATCCATTGTGTGTTACCCTGACAGCCCTCAGCTGCATTTTGTAGACTATTAGACACAGGGTTTGTTTGTTTGTTTCATTATTATTACAGGTTTAATTTGGACAGTGTCCCAGTTGCCTAGCAATGTCAGTAGGTGCTTTGAAAAGAAATAGTAAAGCATAAACGTTCTGCAAGGTAGAACATTGTATTCTGCTCCGCGTTGAGTCTTTTTATCTGCGAGTCTCCACGGCCCTATCAACATTGCTAAATGAAATTCACCCTCTCTTGCAGAATGCAGGGGAGAGAGGGAGAGATACAGGAAGCACTCATCATCCTGTTTTTCACAGATGATAACCAAGGCAGAGAAAGGCAAAGCAAGGTAGCAAGCCTGGTTTGATATCCTGACCCGGTGAAGTCAGGCATTGATCTCTCATGGGAGTCACAAAGCAAGCTGAGAGCATATCGCTGGGAAGAATGAGAGCTCTGTTGAATTCTCTTTGCGGCTAATGGGCTGGATGGAGCCCACAGTGTTAGAGTAAGGAAGCGAGCAAGTCGTGTGGAGTGATTATTTAGTTATTTCCCAAGAGCAGTCCCAGGGGCAACACAGAGGTAGGACAGGGTAGTGAAGGAATCAGCACATCCTCTTTACATGCATTATGCTCTTTGTTCTGTCTTTTCACTGGGAAAAGTGTTGTCATTGATTGGTGCCTGGGTTTAGTTCCCAGTCCCAGGAGCCTGGCCTTGGGAAATGTAGGCAATGCCTCTGCAGGGAGAGCTGGCTCCAGGAGGCGGGTTTGTGCTTCTGAGCAGCTGCACGCGTGGCTGAGGAGTGTGTATGTCACACAGGCAGTGCTTCTGGGAGCTATGGCCCCTGTGGTTCCCGTCCTCCCTCTGGTAAATCCCCACCTCACCCCTTACCACAGTAATAACAGAGCTGGGTGGTAACTTCATCATTGTTCCTAAAGGCAGTGACATGGGCTGACACCTCGTACCCGTAAAAGCTGTCGTTGATTTTGCACATGGTTGCTGTTATCAAAAGAAAAAAATATGAACCGTCCTGGGTTGTTTTTTTTTTTTGCCCTAGCAAAGATCTGCAGATACTTCAGCTACCTGCTGTCTATACAGAAGCACATTTACTAGAGGATCACACAAAAACCCTGGGCTTTGCTTCTGAAGGTCAAGTCATGAGAAAGAGCCGTGTAAAGAATGACTGTTTTACAGATGAGTGAACCCACCAAAACGAGTCACTTGGGGAGGGCAGTAAGAGCAGCCTTGATAGAGAGCAGTTACCGTGTTTAGTGACAGAAAGCAGCCTGAGCATCAGCTGTGGGCTGCTGGCTTTGCATGAGCACTGAAAACGGTCTGTGGTGTGTCTTCGTGTGTGTAACGCTTCGTATGCAGCCTGGGAAAAGCACGGTCTCCGAGGGGCAGCGATAGAGCCGGCACAGCTCTGGCCGGCGTGCTCCTCGTTGAGTTCTGGCCGAGTTGCTCTGGGTGATGCACGGCTGCCTTCAGGAGGCTGCTGGCTTTCGAGCCTCTGCCTTGGTGCTGGGATAGGAAGCAGGCATTGAGCCAACGCGGAATAAGGTTGGCTCCTTATCTCTCTTGACCTGATAATGCCATAACAGACTCAATGACTGCGTTAGGTAGCTGAAGACAATCCTCTCTCCTTCCTCTTGCAGTGTGTCTGTAGGCTGAAGCCTCTTTGTGCTGAACTTTCCCCTTTACAATGTGTTTGTGTCATGTCTGGTTCCAGAGGCAGGAGGTGCTTCCTGCAGAGGAGCTTGATTTACGCCCAGGCAGCACCTTCACCTCTTGTAGCAAGAGTCCCTATGGGTCTCCAGCACCCACCCTGAGATGAACCTCGGCATTGCACGGCTTTTTCTGCAGGCGGTAGATGTGCCAAAACATGTTTATCCTGCACAGTAACTCATACGTGCTTTCCAAAATTGTAAATTCATATATAGTCCTCATATACGCATAAAATACTTAAAATTGGCACGTATCATTGCCATGAAAAAGCTGTGGGCAAAGACCTTGTTTCAGTAAAGCTTCAGCTTCATGCTTAGCCTGTTGTCCTTTCTTGCAAATAGGATGCAGGGTTAAAGAATGTTTCAGAGAGATGTGTGGCTTTACCCCTGGGAGTGGGCAGGAGAGTAAAACCAGGGCGGCTGCCCACCACCCTCTGCTGGCCTCCGCAGGGACAGCTCGAGGTGGTGCTGGCTCTGGGTGTGATGGGAAAATCGCTGAAAGGTGAAGGGAAGGCAAGGGGGAGGTGAAGCTTTGGGCAGAAAGCACTTCTGTCAGCGTTTTCGGGCTGTACCTGCCCGAGTGCCACAAAGCTCCACCTTCCTTTTTAAATTAGGGCCGGTGTCATCAGTAAAAACAATTAGTCAACCTTTTCCTATATGCCAAAATCATTTTGCGCAGCAAACAGGTGAACTGAGAGAGGCTGAACTTTTTGTCCAGCTGTGGTTGTTCTGCTGATTTTTGGGGGGATGGAGTGGACACAGGGAGGAGTGTAGTTCTGAGCTGAAGCAAGGGTGATAGTAGCACCACACATCTGTTGGCTTCAGTAGTTTTATCTCAGATTTAATGTGGTTCAGATGAGAACAACATCTGGTCTAGGTACATGAGGGAATTTTCTTGGCATTGGCTCAGAGTGATGAATAAGCCCCTGATAAATCACCCGAAGCAATGATCGTAGCCTTGCTGGCAATTCAGTTCCAATAGCTTTACTGTATGACAAGGTGTATGCCAGCTGTCAGCACAAATGAATCAACTCTCCATGAACCGGCCGGTACTGAATCTGCAAGTTCCAGTGGCGTCGTTAGTGTGGAAACACCGCAGCCCAAGGCAACGGGAGTGCTGAGATGACATAGCCCAGACGTCTTGCTAGGAAACGTTATCATACAGAAGAGCCTGGGGAACCAAAAGAAGCTTCACCAGAACAAAGACCATGTCCATATGGCATCATATTTCCTGTGAAAACTCATTTTTACGCTTTTTTTGACGTGTCTACAATTCTGGTGTTATGCCTCATTTACACTGGAACCTTCTGGGAAATGTAGTCGATAATTCCTTCTGTCTGCTCTTACAACAGAGAGCAGGGTGACTTGTAGAGTCATCCGGGTTGTTTCTAGGGTTGTACTGCACTGAGAAAGTTTGGTAATGGCCTGAGATTACACTGATCTCCTTAATCTGGGGCTCAGATGTATCCATGGATGAGTAAATTTCATCCATTTGGGTGAAGCATCTTTTCTTGTACAATTTTAGCACCAGGCAGGTGTGAAACTTGGAGTTGGTGTGTCGAGTGGCAAAGGAATAAGCCCCAGGCAAATCCAGCCAGAAAGGAGAGCGTCACCGAACGACTGCAGGGTAAATCCAAGAGTTTTGCTGCAACTTTAATGAGCTGTTGCTGCACAAATTACAGCGTGTAAGGGAGCACTCTAGTGAGCACCGTAGTGTAATTGAATGCAGCATATTTCCAGAAGTCTGAAGATTGCAGAGGACCCAGTTTGCCTCTCAGGACTGCCTCAAAGGTCCTTGTCACTGGTCTGCATCATGGTTTCATACAGCTGTAAAGCAGGTCATTGGAAAACTCTGGAATTCCCATCCCGTGGTCTGTAGCATCATCCACCTCAGGCACTCTGTGTTGCCCGTGTCCCATCACACGCCAATCCGCTGTTGGGGAAAAGGAGTTGTTACAGACTCCTGTTGCAGTCTGAAGGCGCGGTGTATTTTTGGAAAGGGCTGCAAAGCCTTGCTGTCTCCAAATCAGTGCACTACGGCGTGTTGGTCCCGCAGCAAATGCTCCATCCTCTGCTTTACGTGATGATGCCGCGATAACGAGCGGTGGGGAACCTCTCTCCCCATCTCCTGGCAGAGCAGGGAATGGGGGGAGGCAGGAACAGGGGGACCCAAGTCAAGCCCATTTAGCACATTTTGTCCGTAGTGCTTTAGGCAGTCGCTGCCTGCAGTTTTATATTTATGAACCTCTATCAGGGGATTGCTTGATAGGCCTTTAATTTCCTTTGGTGTTACTCTGAACAGCCCTCTCTAGGGACAGCAGGAACATTTTCAGTGTTATTGAATGTCATCTCTGTGCAAACTAAACCAAGGAAAAACATTCTGATAATAACTATGAAATATATTGAGGGTGGTAGGCTTTCTGGCTGCTGATTTTTTTTTTTTTCCCCCCTCCTCTGATGAGAGTTTCAAGGTCAGCTGGTTCCATAGATACAAATACGCCAAGAACAAAATGTGCAGATGCGCCAGGAGTCAGGGACAGACATGCTGGCACTGTAAACAGACCTGGATCCTGCCCAGTGTTGTCAAGCAGCGAGCACGCAGGAGCTCTCATAAAGAAGCACTTGATTACAGTGATAGCAAGAGTCATCTTTTCTCTCCGTTGCATTGACTTATTTGCATTTTTTGTGGAAAAGCCTCGATTCGGCACAACCTCAAGATTGTATTTGGTGGATGTTTTATTCATCCTACAGCAATATCTGAGCACATAATAGATGATGTGGTTCCCTGAGTACGTGGCTGGAGTAGAAACCAGAAGGCTGGTTCTTTTCCTGATTCTGCTGTTGATTTATTGTGTAAACACAGAAAAATCTTTTACTGTAGCAGCTGTGAGTTCCCATGCATCCTCTCCTTTCCCTTCTAGATGTGTTTCCTTTTGTCAGTTACTTGCTTGAACTAAATATCAACCAGTCAGGCAAAAGCTGGAAATATCTTCACCTAGCAGTTCTTGGCAGACTTAAAATATTAATGTGTTTTATAGTGTACTTATTTTTTTGTAACTGTCAGTTGCTGCCACCAAGGCAGGGAATTCCTTATAAATATTGAATGCTGCTGCAAGGCCTGGAAAAAAAAAATAAGTTCTAGAAACACTTCTCTTAAATGAATGCTGCTGCAAGGCCTGGAAAAAAAATAAAAAAATTTCTAGAAACACTTCTCTTAAACCCCCCAAATGACTGAAAAACTGCTGAAAACTTCCTAACATTAGCAAACGATGTGGAAATCCAAGAGCTTAGGAGTTACCTAACTTATGTTTTGCTTCTTTTACGGACCCTTCCTCTACCCCTCACACCAAAAGGGTGGTAGGTGCAAGGCACAGTTTAGCCTTTCACTAAAACTCGAAGCCAAGTATATTGCAAACTTAAAACGAGGCTTGTGGGGGTGTTACCAGCTGACGTGTCCATGGCGCGTGGGGATGGTCAGCCTCTGCGGCAGAGCCCAGGCTGCAGAGCCGCTCTGTCCCGTCACCGGGGTCCGCGGGGGTACAGTGCACGGGCAGCGCTGGGGGGGCTGTCCCGACAGCACCCGGCTGTGGCTGCAGAGAGGCCTTTAGTCCCCAGGGCTGCTTTGTCTGCTGCCAGGCACACACATGAGATTAAACAGTAATAAAAGGAGTTCATTAGAATCAGTGGGGTCACTTGTCTGCAGCCAGAATAAAGCTGGAAAGAATCCTGGCGTGAACTGGGAGCAGTGAGACCCGCTATAACAAATGCTGAGTTGCTTTTAGTTCCTAAGACTGGATTGCAAATAGTATTAAAATATGCTGGTTAAATAAACTAGGCATACTGATGTGCATTGCAGAAAATCTGTCTTCGGGATATTATTTTTGCCCTGGGGATTGTGCTTTCTGCTGAATGTGTGTGCTGGGAGTGACAGCTCGGCGTTGCACTGAGCTGATGGTCTGTGGGTCCGTGTCTCACCGAGGGTGACAATCCAGGACTCCACGTGTGCATCCTGGGCTTTGGTTGAGCTCCTGGTGCCTAAAGCGAAGTTTTGTCTGTAATACTCCACGCAAAGACGTTTGTGGAATCCCTTGGAATCAGCTAACTACCCGGGTGGATCCTCATAGTTAAAGGAAGGAGCTGCTGGCTCTGCCTCGTCTCTCTCTTCCCGTTGCTGGGAAAAGGCAGGCTGGAGGGGAGATCCTTCTTCAGGGAAGGGGCTGAGTTTGAGAGATAGACTGTCCTGTTCTGTTACATCCCATCCCTCTCTGCAAAGGGAAGGCTGTATGTTTTTAGGAGGGAAGTTAACGCAGTGAGATTCCCACCTGAAAGAACAATTTGCTTTTGTTAGATAGATTTTTTGAATTCTGACAGCCGAGCAAGGGAATTGTTTTCATGAATTTGCCATTATTAGCAGTCACAACGATGACTGCATTTTTTATTGTTGTTCCCAAGCTCACAGGCAGGCGCTCTGGAAGCTGGAGTGTCAGTTTATTCACAGAATAAACCTGCAAAACAAGAGCTTAATTAGCGTTAATTATAACAGTAGCTCCCTGAGAACTGAACTAACACACTCGCGGGCAATCCAGAAGTTCAAAGGTAGCAAGGACTTGGGCTGCGTGTTGGCTGGTGCAAATCAGCGCCAGGCAACAGCCCCGCAGAGCTGGGAGAAGAGCTGTCTGGTTCCCTGGGTTCGCGTTAGCGGCTCATTACCATCTCAAAGGAAATGGCAAGCAGACTCCTCCGCGCACGCTTAGCAGAGGCGGGGGAGTTTGGGTTTATTGCAGAAACTTTGCCTTCCCCTTGTCTGCCTCTGTTCCCGCTTCCCAACTTTAATTTGGAGTTTGGGGGTTGAATAAGCCCCAAAACACAAAAGGAAGTCGAGACAGAGTGTGGGTGACTGTCACATCTAGGTTCTTGGAGCTTTAGTTGAAAGCTCAGCTACCGTTCAGTGGAGTGAACCGGGGAAGGGCGGAGGTGGGTGAGATGATCTTAGAGGCTATTTCCAGCCCTGGCTCTTACAACTCTGTTTTCTTCCAGTGGGGTGGTAGGTTAATGGTTGACAAACGGGAGGAGACATCTCTCCTTCCGCAGATCAAATTGCACAACAAATTAAAATGCTCCCTGAAGGCACTGTTGCTCCCTCTCCTCTCAATGCATGTAAAGCCAAAGACAGCCACCACTGATTTCACAGCAAGCTGCAGATGCTGTCACTGGTGCTCAGGTTGAAGATTGTCCCTTGGGGTGATAAATGTCATGGGCCATTCTGTGCTCACTGGGGGGAACGGCTCGTTTATGTGCAGTGAAACCTCAGGGAAATTAGGGTTATTCCCCATTTGGTTCATGAAAGCTCCAAAATTGGGCTGCCCTGCTGCATTCTATAGGAACGAGCAGAAATGCAAACTGTTTGCTTTATGAAAGCTTTTTATATACAAAATGTCCTTGGAGAGCTATTTAGTTATACCAAAATGAGATTAAAGTTTGTTCTTCCACATCTTGCTCTGTGGAGCTAAGCATTCCCCCGTTGCCGTAATTTCAGCCCCGTAAATAGCCCTGTACGTCCTTTGAACAGGGAGGCATGGCTGCCAGAGCTTGGGAGCACCCCCGGGAAAATCCAAATCTTGCACCGCAGTGCAATTTGTATCCACGCACTCCAGGAATTAGATCATTCATCCCATTCTAGCACGAGAGCTAATTGAGATGCTTTCTGACGCTACGTGCCTCTCTGCATCAGCTAGAGAGGAAACAGCCTGGCTGTTCAGACTCGGACCAGCGCATCCTAAGTGGCGTTACCTAAGGTAAATCGCATCCCAAATGCTGAGAGAACTTGGCGTTATTATTGACTCAGAGAAGCAATCTTTCTGCATTTCCTTGTGTTCCTGAACTGTACTGCCATTTTGTGTAAAATCTGGTTTTCTGCACCGAGCTGATACCGGTGTTCTTTAACGTATTTCAAACTTGTGAGGCCGCTGACAGCTTCTTAACCACCTTAGCAAGGGCACATGGACGTCACTGACTCACTGAAGTGTAGTTCTAGCTGAAAAACTCTTCAGATCTGGACAAATCAGTACAAAGTGGAAGATGTCTGTTGAAATCATGCGTGAAATAATGCCCTAGCTTGCGGTGGAGGAATAAGGAAGCAAGGTCCTGGTGATTAAATGAATGGCTCCTAGGAGGCTTTTAGCATTGATTGAAGCAGGTCTCTCTCAAGGGCCCCTTTTCGGTGGCCTTTGCAATGTGTCTGGTGTGTCGGGTCCCGTGAGAGGCAGCAGCCAGAGCTCACAAATGCTCTTACGGTGCGTGCTGGGCGGCATCTGCAGATCCGCGCTGCAATCCCGCGCCCTCCTCTGAGCTGACATCTGGACAGAGGTGTGAGCACAGCGCTGTGCAATTGCGTAAGACACGGGCAGAGCTGTGGCAAAGAGAAAAGAGTGTCAAAATTATGTCTGCTTGTGAACGCACAAATCTCGCTAGGGCAGAGGTCTCTTTTTTTTTTTTTTTTTTTTTTTTTCTCTCCTCCCTTCCTCAACTGAATAATACATGTGAGATGTTGGGGGGGGGAAAGGGCTTTCTGCAGCCCCACGGATTAGCTGTGAAAATCCAGATTCTGCTTTAAACCCTGCTGGGCCCCGCTTTTGTCAGTGT